>NC_052349.1:5882041-6029345 GCF_009727055.1 Benincasa hispida | reverse complement strand
GGCGGTTCGCCCTCGATTTGTAGTTGCCACCGTTTGTTGGACTTGGACCAAGCAACCGCCAGTGTGACTTGTAATGGTGTCATGGACTACAATATTTACTTTAATTTACTTTTTGAAAATACAAGATAAACTAATAATAAATAATCATGTCAAACATTTGTTATTAATTAAGTCATAAATGTTGATGGCTATTTGCATAATCAAATAAACCTTAACTTCATCTGTATATAAAATTTTTATATTATCCGATTTGCGAGGTCTTAGAATTTTTAAAAAATCAAATATACATCCGCTAAACATGATCATTGGTTGCTCATTTTACAAAATAATAGTAAAAATTAAAAGGACTAATGGAGAGAAATCGCGCATAAAAAAAGAATGATTAAACAGCAAAATGGATGAAATGAGAAAACAATTCAACAAACTTATTATAATATGTAGCAACTTGTTAATATGGTTAGATACATAGATTAATAATTTGTTGATCATATTTTTTTGGGTCATCGAGTTTTTTTTAATATTCCTACTTTTAATGTTTTTTAATTTCTTCTAATTTCTCGATTCGCTAGACACTATTTGGGGTGTTCAAATAACCCGACAATTCGAATAATACAGACTGTCTAACCCAAAATATTATGGTTGGGTTGGGTAGTTTTGTTATTAGGTTGGGTTTGGTCAAAGTTTTTCTATTTTTGTTGGGTTGGGTCATGGATTAATCCAATCCAACCCGAATTATATATATTTCTCTTTGTTTAAAATTTAATTATTTCGTATTGATTAATTTGTGAATTTTTTATGTTTTCTTTTAAAATTGTTATGATATCTGTCTTTATTTAAAGTTTGTAATAAATATCATAGATATTTAGTATTTAGCATTTGAATTTTATGAGAATTTAGTTTTAGTCACGTGTTGTAAATAAATTTATATATTTTTATTTAAAAAATAAATAAATTACAACCCGATAATCCAATCCAACTCAAACCGAGTGTTAAGGGTTGAATTGAGTTGGGTTGGAGACTTTATTTTGGGTCATTTAGGTTGTCAACCCAACCAATTTGAATTTTTAAGTTGGTAAAAAAAAAAACACTTTCCATTCAACCTAGTCCAACCCAATCCATGTATAATCCTAAACACTATGTCAAGTAAGTCTATCATAAACCAAATTTAAATTCGAGTAATAAAAAAACATTAATACAAGATTATAAAAAAAGTTTTGAAACAATAAAGATTGTTTTTTTTTTAAAAAAAAAAAAAAGTACATATTTGCCCAATAATTTATCAAAATATAAAAAATTTTCGTAAAAAATAAATATATATTAGATATAATAATTACAGGGATAAGAGATAAAAAAGTGGCTCGTTTTGACAAGTTCACATATATATAATTGGTTGGATGATACAAGTTGAAGATACGTTAAGAAAAAAAGTGCACGCTTTATAATATTGCAATGGGACTAAATTGCCAAAAACCTACATTCTTTCCCCCCATCAAAACAAAGGTGTCGCCCTTCGAATTTCAATCATAAAAATTATTAACTTACCAGCAGAATATGATTGTTTTTTTAATAATTTGTTAAATTAGAGGCTTAAAAAATTCCCAATTTATGGCCATCAGCGACCATCAATTCTTGTGATGGTCAAGAATCTCCCTCCTTTTTCCCATTCAACCACGCCCACAAGATTCGATTATCCATCAACTTTCCCTTTTTTTCAAACAAACATGAACACAACTAATCATTTAAAAAAGGCATATATCTTAATTTAAAATAAATATTTTGAAAATATAAGAATGAAAGGGAACCAAAATCGGAAGTAGTTCACTACCATCATAATAATCCCTATAACAAATAAGTACATATTATTCTACACCTTAAACCCAGATCGAAAAAGTCCAACAGGAACCGGGAGCCGCCATTTTTACAGATCCCAAAAAGCTTCATATACAGTTATAATTTTAGTTCAATTAGCAGATGGCACAAGAATTTGGATTCTCCTCCATGCTTTGAACATAATAGTAAGTTGTGAGATGGGGATTGTAAGCTCTGTAAGCCTTTACCAGTTCTAAAACGGCATCGTTTGGGTTTGGATTTTGATTCTGATTCTTCTTCTCCCCTTCCCCTTCTTCTTTCTTCTTTTCTTCTTCTTTTTTCCCTTCTTCCTCTTTCTTCTTCTCTTCCTCTTTCTTCCCTTCTCCTTCCTTCTTCTCCTCTTCCTTTTTCCCCTCTTCCTTCTTCGGCTCCACCGCCGGTCCCACCGAGATTATGTCCGCCGGCCAGAATTTTCGCAGTTTGCTCACGATCGTCACCGGATCCACCGCTCCGATCACTGTTAGCTTCCTCTCCTTCATATCCATCGCAATAGAGTCGATTCCTGTTCCATGATACGAGAAATTCCGTTTGAAATTTCCTCAGAAAATGAAGAGAAAAAAAAAAAAAAACTAAAATCCTTAGTTCGTAAATGTCTTCACCGTCTGACCTGAGAGAGTTGAGACTAATTTCAAGGCCTTCTTCTTGGCTTTGTCGTCGTGCAAATCCAGCTTCAGAACAACCTTCTGTAAGAGAGAAGAAAGGGCAAATATCAAAACAGAGAGTGAAAGAGGGGTAAATTGGGAAATGGAAAACAAACCTTCATTGCTGAGAACGAGCCGCAGATGATAATGCCTGTGATTATCCTCTTTCTTGCAAAGGATAAAGGATTAGGGTTTTGGAAAGAAATGGCGGAAACGAAAATTTGCAGAGGAAGAAGAAGAAGAAGAAGAGGAAAAAGAGAGAGAAAGGAGTGTAAATTTAGTGAAGGAATTGGAGCTATGGGGGTACGGCTATATAGTCCATCCAATACATTTGTGTAACCAAACCTACTACCACCACTCAGCGCGTCAACATCACGCGCAACCAGTGGTATAATGCTGTCTCTTATACACATCTAGATGTGTATAAGAGACAGCGGCTATATAGTCCATCCAATACATTTGTGTAACCAAACCTACTACCACCACTCAGCGCGTCAACATCACGCGCAACCAGTGGTATAATGCTGTCTCTTATACACATCTAGATGTGTATAAGAGACAGCGGCTATATAGTCCATCCAATACATTTGTGTAACCAAACCTACTACCACCACTCAGCGCGTCAACATCACGCGCAACCAGTGGTATAATGTTAGGGTATAATCGATATTTAAAACTTTAAATTTGTGAAGAATGTATTACTAGACATGAATTGAAGGTTTTAGAACCAGCTTTTTTAAATGTTTATTTTAATCTTTATTTTTTACTTTAAAATATAAACATCTGTGTCATTGCTTTAATTTTAATTTTGACCAAATTAATGACGATGATATGACTTTGAGTGTGTATATTAATATATTGAATCGAACATAAATTCAAACAAAAAAAAAATAAAAAATAGAGACAGATGTTGTTTACATGTTTATGAACCAACATAATTGTAAATTTTTGTAAGAAGGCTTAACAACACCAAAAATAGGTACGACCAACAATCATCTTATTCGAAGTAAAGGAAAGCCAAATTAAGTAAGAACGCGTATCATTTGGAGCTTGGACTCTAAGAGCATTTTTTCAGTTAAAAGCATGTATTGTCTGTCATCTAGCTTGGCGTCCCTCTCTTTGACTTGTTATGAAACAAGGGGTCCAAGTGTGACTTCATTTTTTCCATAGCCTTGTTTGGTTTTATTGCATATTCAGAGATAATTGGAAAATGAAAGATTTTTTTGGATTGATTATCAAGCTAGTTGAGCTGTTCAGATTTAGGTAAAGTCATCACAATTGTTTCGAGTATTTGGAATTACATAAATTCTATCAACCAAAGTCCTCTAACCAATCTTAAAGTTAATCTATAGTCAAATCTCAATACAACTAAAAGAGCTTGATAATTTGATGGTTCTAACTTGAATTTAGAGGGATATGTGAACTATGCAAGTCAGCTTAAATGGAAACCACCTCTTGAGGGCTGTTGGAAGTTAAGTTACGATGCGTCGTGATTCAAAATCTCATAATAAAGAAGGGCTTGGCTTGGTGTTCCGTGACACGCGTGGTTATCAAATTTGCACTGGATTTCAAGTATTCAATCATAAATGGCCAATCAAGATCTTGGAAGGCAAATCAATTCTTGTCCGTTTAAATTCTATCGAGCACCTTATTGATGGTGCTCTCCCTCATCTTGTTGTTCAGTGGAACTTTCTATATGTGATTATCAACAGCCCCAAACTATGATCTCTCTAAATCCAAAAATGTTGATGGAAGCCTTGTTTGTTGGTGTTGTGGCTTTCTTGAAATGTAGTAAGAACCGCAACAATATGGCTCCCATTCTAGTTAGAGCTGGCTTTTAATGCTTCATCAGGCTAGCTTTATTCTTCTATTTTGGAGGGTAATGCTGTTTTTTGGATTTTTTTTATTTTAAAGTCGAATGACTAAAATAACATTTTGAAACCTTTGAAGATAAACAAATGGTTAAACTTGAAAAGTTTAATGATCTAAATGGACATTTTGAAAGTTTATGAATTGAGATTTAGTTTTTTTTAACAATATGCGGGATGAGAGAATTGAACTTCTGACTTCGAAATTGTCAATTGAGTTATGCTCATTTTAACACAATATTTAAAAAGTTAGTGGACTAAAGTGGGATTTAAATCTTTCATTTAGTATCTATGGACTTCAGAATTCTATTTTGTTTAGTTAATTCATCGATATTTAGTCTTTATTTCCATGGCTTGTTTATAATTCTATCCTTGATTTGAAAACTACATATTTAATTTGCAAAACTTTAAATTTGATTGCAATCGTTTAACATGCTCATTCAAATCTATAATAGGAAAATCACCTTCTTGGTCCTTGGATTTATAGTCCTTGAATTTTGAAAAATATGTTTAAATGGTTCATAAACTTGATTTCACCGTTTGCTAAAGTAAGTAACTTATTATTATTATTATTTTTCAACGTCCCATGTAAGCATTAAAAAATAATAAAAAGTAGTTACCTACTTTAGCAAACAGTAAAATTAAACAAGACCATTTAAACTTAAACTTGTTTATCAAAACTCATAGACTAACAAAAAAAATTTAAAAAATCGATGAACCATATGAACTTACACCTATAAACTCATAGACTAAAAAGATAACTTTTCATATTAAATGTGTTGATAGGAACGATAAAAGACAAAGAAAGACAAAGTTTAAGATTACAAAATTATATTAACAACTATAAAGGGTCGTTTGGTTTGAGGTTTTATAGATGGTTAGAAATAAATGATGAATAAAAATAAAATGTCTGGAGATCAAAATGATTGTGTTTGGTTGTGCATGGAAATGCTATCAGAAATTTATGAACAAAAATGATGTTTGTATTTAATTTATAAAAGTAAATATTAAAATCTTTTATAATTGTAATAGATTAATAAATTAACCAGTAAACAACATTCAATATATCGATAAAAAATAATTAATTATGAATCATTAATAATTTTAATTATAAATAATTGAAAATGAGTATTTATAATTTAAAACTAATTAACTAATATATTTAATGAACGTCATATTAATTAAAATTTAATACTTAATCATTTTTACAATTAATTAATTTCAACATTAGTAATTAAATAATATAAGAAAATATATTTTAATAAACAATATATTATATAAAAAAATAAAAAAGAGATAAAAAAAATATGATATATTAATAAAGAATACTAAAAAAATTATAAATATGATATGCTAATAATGAAGTAATAATAATTAACTAATCAATAACGATACGTTCATAACGAATGGTCAAATTAAAATTAATCTCCGTAAATAATTGTTTGGTTATTAAAAAAAAATAATAAAGTATGAATTATTATTATTGAAATATGAATTTTTGTATTAATTAAATTTAACTAATCTAATTTACTAATTAAATATATTTATGATATTGTTGACTAATAAATTATTAATTTATGTAGAAAAGTAATTGTATTCATTTAATAAAATTTCATATAAAAGCAAGTTAAGCCAATATTTTAATAGATTGTTATTGATTTATAAAAGTAAATATTTTTATTATTTTTATTAAATTAATAGTAATTACTTAACTAATTAATATTTAAAGTGAATTCATATATAAAATAAAGAAGAGAAAAGAGAAAACCTACCATTTTGGAAGGGAATAGAAAACTTTATTTGTGGGAAATGAGACGATTAGAAAATAGCTTATTCCTAATTTAATTGTGAAACAAATATGAGATTTGAATACCTATTCGGATGCTTAGGTGAATTTCTATAGAGAAAATCTTCCCACCAAATGATGTTAAAGGTCTATAAAATATAAAAAATTATTGAAATTTCTGGACCTAATTAGATGTGGGACAAAAATTATTTATTAGAAATATCAGTTGTAAAATTCTTTTTTTTTTCTTGCTCCGTCTCCACAAATAAAATAAAAAACTTTAACTGCTGTAAAAATTGAACAGTACATCACAGGAATAAAACAAACATAACAAGAATTATTAAAATTGTTTAACCAAACAAACATATGTATATATCTAATGTAATATGGGTGGAGTGAGAAATTCAATAAAGTTATGAGAAATAAAATGTTCACAATCAAGTGAAGTATCAAAATGATCTTATTTATTTCTTTATTCATTAACTTTAAAATTTGTTTTATTTTGATCCCTAAACTTTTAAAAAATATATTATAGTCCATAAACTTTTTAAGAAGTATTTATTTTGATATCTATTATTAAATTTTTATTAATTCTTAAATAAAATAATGAGATGACTTATATTTAGATAATTAGACTGTTAAATAAGTTAGTCATGCTAAAAAATCTAGGTTTCAAATTTAAATTAGGAGGTAAGGCATAAGATTTTAACTGTTAAGTATTTTGGCGTGTTGATTGTTGACATTTTACTTTATTTTCATTTTGCTCAACCTAGATGCAATTTGATAAAAAAAAAAAGTTAATAAAAAATTTAATAAAATAAACTAAAATAAATATTTTTTAAAAGTTTAAAGACAATATAGTTGTTTTTAAACAAAAAAAAAAATATATTCAAAATTCAAAATGCATTCACCAAAATATGATTTAAACCTATCAAAATAAAATCCTACGCTCGACTCGAATGTGGAAGTCGAAGGAGGCAGTGGCGCGTGAAAAACAGACGTCTTTGCTGACGTGGCAGGAGAGGAGCAGTCTTTTCACTTTGTGGGGGTCCAACGAGGCACTGCGGGCCCCACAACGCACCGTCACCAAGTACCATCGGACCGCCCAAAAGGAACAAAATTTCCACTGCAACAGGCTCCACGGTCACGCCAAACACATACTTGTCATATGCCACGTGGCAGTCCTCTACATGGTGAATCATTGATGGCCATTGGTTTGCCGATGTGTCCTCCTGCCAAAAAGGTAGCTCAAAAGTTGGGATTTTATTTTAAATTTAGTTCTATTTACGAAATTCAATAATTGCAATTTATGCCATTAATCTCCACTTTCTCTTTTCTTGTGTAAATAGTATCAATCACAATGTCATAAATCATACAAATCATCGTAAAAGTCTATAGATTTAATTTATCGAACTTAAAGTTTACATCATCGAATTCGAGTTGGAGATTATATCTCACACCTCGTATATTATCAAAAAAAAAAAAGAAAAACTATCACCATAAACAAGTACAAATTAAAGTTAAAAAAATTTATAAAATTGAATTAGTTAAAATAGTGTAATATTAGACAATCAACTACGGTAAGAGAGATAGTTGAATAAGTTTAAATGATGTAAAATTTAAATTGATACATAGTTGTACTAACAAAAAGAGAAATGAGACACTTTTAACTAATATATACAAATATAAAAGTTGATGGCAAAATTAGCGATTTAACATATTTATAATATTAAATGATATTGGGATAAATTTGGAAAAACGACGGAGAAGTAGTTGGGGATTAAGTAATTATATAGTGTATAATAATGATGAAATGCCAGCAAAGAGGGGCTATTTAGGATAATGCTTATGTCATTAAACCAAAAATTCTAATCGATGGCATTAATATTAATTTTATTTATGAAAATTGGCATTAAAAAATATATATATAATCATATCCAACTGATATACGTAATTATATTTAATTAAATTAAAAAAAAAAAAAACTAATTGTTAAACAAATATATCTCCAGATCGGAAGCGTAGAAAAATATCCAACGAGGGCAATCGACGGGCCAAGGCGGCTCGTGGGGCACTCGAGAGGCCGATTTTTTCCCCAAAAAAAAAGGTCATTGATATTGTTTATTTAATTACAAGTCCTTGCATTTTGAGACTTTATCAATTTAGTTATACAATTTAATGGTAAGTAACGTTTTCTAAACAATATTGGTAAGTAACTTAAAAAAATGTTTAGATCCTATTTTAGTCATTCGCTCTATTTTGATCTTTAAATTTTTAAAAATGTTTATTTTAGTTTCTAAGCTTTTAAAAAATAAAATATTTTTATCCATACTATTAAAATTATGTTAACTCAAAAGTGCAAGGGAGGCTGTATCAAGCATGGTGAATGGTGGGAAAGTTATAGAAACTTTTCCTTACCAACATACCAAAATACTAAATGACCAAAATTTTGAACTAAAAATATTTTTTAAATTCTCCCGCTTTGCCACCTTAATTAAAATGGAAACTCTAGATTTTTTAGCGTAGTTATTTTATTTGATAGTCTAGTTATCCAAAAATACAAGTCATTGTTAGCATAAATTCTTTATATCTATATTGAATAGATAAACCCTAGGGTCATTCATGTCAAATTGTCAAGAATAACATACCAGATTCCATTGCAAAATTGATGATAGCTTCAAAATGATGATGGAAACTCCGAATGCCCTGATCTCTTTAGATATGATTCAAGAAAGACCGAGTGCTTATTGTTTTGGTATATTATGGACCATAGCCCTAAGGTCTCTTAGTTCAATTAGGGTTCCCATTAAACCCTAATTAACTAGGAATGGGCTTCTACCCATTAAGTCCATATTCAATTAGGAATCTAGGGCCTTAATTAATTAGATCACATAATAAGGCCCAATCTAATAAAATAACTCAATGTGATAAATTATTAACATAATTAAACATATTATTATTTTAATATGTCTAACAATCTCCCACATGGCCTATGTCTATGTACCTAATATAATTAAATCACATAAACCTTAAGCACGCATAAACAGGTTATTTCAATAATAGAATTCCCCTTTAGTTCAATCTGGTCCATCTCCTGTATTAGCATAGAATCAAGGCGGCTTTCGTCACTACCCTTGTAACTAAACCTTCCTTGATCACCAATTCCAATACATTCAATGACATAGGATCAAGTATGATGGATAGATATGAAACTATATGCAAAGTGATCTAGATCATGCCTGTTTCCAACTGGTCCAAATTCCTTAATGGATCATTCTAAAAAAAAAAAAAAAACTTTATGCCACCATAGATTTTCTATGTTTTATTCTATGAAATTTAACCATATTGAACTATTTCTTTAACAACAAAAAAATTCAGTCTATATTGCTTTGACTTCATATTGCTTCTGTTGTTGTTGAATCAATCACAGCAGACTTATTGTCACAAAATAATTTTAGTGGTCTTTCTATGCCAACTACTATCTGCAGCCCAGTGATAAAATTTGCAACCATATTCTATGATTGGATACCTCATAACATGCTATAAACTCCCGAACATGGTAAAAGAACCATAAGTGTTTGTTTAACACTTTTCCAGGATACAACTCCTCCAGCTAACATAAAGATATAGCCTGAAGTGGATTGCAAGTGTGCTTGACATCCAGCATAATCAGAATCAGAATACCCAATGATCTTCAAAACTTCTGATCTCCGATAAGTGAGCACATAATATTTTGTTCTTTATTAACACCTCATAACCCGTTTGGCTGCTTTCCAATTGATCCATCTCCGGGTTACTTAAATATCTGCCTAATGCTCCAACTATGAACGCAAAATCTGGACGGTACATACTTGAGCATACATTAGACTTCAATGGCCGATGCATAGGGAACCTTCTGCATCTCCTTAGTCCGAGTGTGGTCTTGGCATTGTACAAAAAATTATACTTTAGCGATCAGGGTATCTCCCAGCGCACAGTCTTTCATGCCAAATCTACTCGAGATCTTTTCAATGTAGTTCTTTTGTGACAATCTCAAAATACCTTGAGAACGATCTCGCAGTATTTCAATTCCTAATACAAAAGAAGCATCACCAAGATCTTTCATCTCAAGTTTTTTTTTTTTTTGAGAAATCTCTTAGTGTCATGCAATAGACCTACATCATTACTAGCTATGAGTACGTCATCAACATATAACACCAGAAAATTTGATTTACTCCTACTGAACTTGTGATATACACAATCTTCCACAATGTTCACCTCAAAACCAAATGAGGTTATCACTTCATGGAATTTGTGATACCATTGACGAGAGGCTTGCTTGAGACCGTAGAAGGATTTCTTTAATTTGCACACCATAGACTTTGAATTATCAGGCACAAAGTTTTTTGGTTGCACCATATAAATTGTCCCATCAATGTTCCCATTGAGAAACAAAGTTTTTACATCCATCTGGTGTAGCTCTAAATCAAAGTGAGCTACTAGTGCCATGATTACCCTAAAAGAGTCTTTCGATGAAACCAAAGAGAAAATCTCTTTGTAATCAATGCCTTCCTTTTGAGTAAAACCCTTTGCAACAAGACGAGCCTTATATCTTTCGATATTTCCATGTAAATCCCTTTTGGTTTTAAATATCCATTTACAACCTATGGGTTTCACTCCTGATGGCAGTTTGACTAGTTCCTAAACGTCATTGTCTTTCATGGATTTTATTTCCTCTTCCATAGCACTTATCCACTTTTGAGAGTTAAAACTTTGTAAAGCTTGTTGGAAGTTGATTAGATCATCTTCCATTACGCCCACATCATCCTGATGTTCTTGAAGAAACACAATATAATCATCTGGAATTGCACTTCTTCTCTTTCTAGTAGATCTTCTTAGTGGCACTTCTTGAGGTTGTTGAGTTTGAACTTCAGATTCAACAACGGGGACTTCAATGTTGTCTTGTTCTTTAATTGGTTCAATAATAAAGTCAGGAATTGGAGCCTGAACATCATTTATAATCACATGAGGAAAATAAACCAATTCCTCTCAAAAGACAACTTTTCTTATGTTATCTCTCCCCAAAACTTAACATCCTCAAGGAATCTAGCATTTCCTGTCTCAAACAATGATCTAGAAGTGGGATCATAAAACTTGAAACCCCGAGAGTGCTCAGAATATCCAACAAAATAGCAGCTAATAGTTCTTAAATCCAATTTTCTTTCATTAGGCCTATAAAACCTAGCCTCAGCTGGACAACCCCATATGTGAAGATGCCTAATACTAGGCTTATTTCCTGTCCACAACTCATAAGGGGGTTTGGCTATTGTTTTACTAGGTACCCTATTAAAGATATATGTTGCAGTCTTTAGTGCCTCACCCCAAAGGGATTCTGGTAGAGAAGAATGACTAATCATACTTCTTACCATATCCTTAAGTGTTCTATTTCGCCTTTCCGCTACACCATTCATGCTGGGTTTGCTCGACATAGTGTATTACGGGACGATTCCACATTCCTTTAAGTATTTGGCAAAGGACCCTGGACATTGCTCACCTGATCCATCATATCTACCGTAATATTCACCACCACGATCAGATTTGACAACCTTAATTTTCTTTCCATGTTGAAGTTCAACTTCAGCTTTGAAAGACTTGAAAACGTCCAAAGATTGAGACTTCATATGAATTAAATATAGGTACCCATATCTTGAATAGTTTTCTATGAACGTAATAAAATATTGTTGTCCATTCCAAGAGGCCGTAAGGAATGAACCACAAATGTCTGTATATATTAGTTCTAAGACGTCTGAGCATCTGTTAGCACATAATTTTCTTATGTTTTTATGTTTTCCCTTAATACATTCCACACAAACGTTGAAGTTATTTAAATCAAGGGAATCAAGAATTCCATCTGACACAAGTATCTGAATTTTCTATTTAGAGATGTGACCTAAATGCCTGTGCCATAACATAGCAGAATTCTCATTTAATTTACACTTTGTACCACATGAATTAGATAACAGAATCTTGTTAAATGAAGCAAAAGAATCAAGCATATATAGATTATCAGTTAAAGAACCGGTACCAATAAGCTTAGAATCTTGAAAAAGACTAACTTTATTATTTCCAAAAGAACAAGAAAAACTAAATTTGTCCAAACTGGAAATAGAAACTAAATTCGGTTTAAATTACGGTACAACAAAAGTCTCATTCAGATCCAAATAACAACCAGTTTTTAAAAGTAATCTAAAATTTCCAACAGCTTCAATTGGAACTGCTTTGCCATCACCCACATAAATGAATCTTTCAGCATCACTTAGTGGTCGGCTCCATAGACAACCCTGCATTGATATACTTATGTGAGTAGTAGTACCAGATTCTACCATTGATATACTTATGTGAGTAGTAGTACCAGAATCTACCCACCAAGTATCTGTAGGTACATAAGCTAAATTAACTTCAGAACAAACTAAAGTAAGAAGTTTACCCTTCTTTACACGCCACTTGGCGTACTTGGGACAATCTTTCTTGAAGTGACCTTTCTTTTTGCAGAAAAAACAAGGATTTTTAGTAGCTTGTTTCTTGTTTTTATTCTGCTGAGATGTCTCTTTTGCAGAATCCACAATTCTCCTTTTCTTCTTATCACGAGAGCCTATTGCCAAATGAGCACTTTGTGTCATTTCTCTCTTAATCCTATATTCTTCTTGCACACATTGTGAGATAAACTCATTAATAGTCCATTTATCCTTCTGAGTATGATAGCTTATCTTAAACTGAGTGAATTATACAGGAAGAGAGATAAGTACCAGATGCACGAGTAGATTTTCATTTATCTCGATATCAAGTGCCTTTAATTTACTTGTGAGATTGGACATTTCCATAATGTACTCCCTTATGTTTCCATTGCCCTTATACCTCATAAAAGTTAAAGAAGTCAAAAGACTACTTGCTTCCACTTTCTCATTTTTAGCAAAATATTTCTCAATTTGAGCAAGGAAATATTGAGCCGTATTTGGTTGTTCCTCAGTAGAAGTAGGTTTATTGGTCCTTAATGCAAGGTCAAAATCCATACACCCAAGAAGTATCTCTAGGCTTTCTTTCCAAATCTTGAAGTTCGATCCATTCAACTTAGGGATTGAACTTAGATTTCCAGATATTTGAGTAAGACCAACTGAAACAATAAACAACAAAACATATGCTCACAATTAAAACATAACAAAATAATTTCACATATGTGTTGGGCCCCTTTAACAAGATACCTAACACAACATTGATGTCCAGCCTTTGGGCAAAAAACACCAACTGTAAATGGTACTCTCAATGTAGTAATCAAAGTACTGTAAAAAAAAAAACATTTCTTTGGACCGACTATTTTTCACATGAGCAATCCTTATAATTGCCACATACTCATTATCACATGCATACCCACAATTTGGCCAAATAATTATCTTCCTTTGGACCGATAATTATCCACATAAATTAATGAATATGCACATCTTATATTTCATAATTAAAACGATCTAGATAATAGAGACTACTTTGGTAACATATTATTTTTAACCAATTCAATCTAAAATATAAGATACAGTAATATTGTACAAAAAAATAAAGGAGGAAGAACACCAAATAGTCTTTTACAAAATTCACTTAATAATTGCATATATATAATACAATTAAAGTAACATAAACATGTAAATATCACAAAAACAATCAAATTGTAGATTTTAATTCACAAACTTATCAATCAAGAACTAAGAACCCTTTTCAAGAATTTCACCAAATTATTAATCAATAAAACTTAGAAACACGAGCAAGAAGTTCAATCAGCAATTAATCCAAATAGTTGACAAATTCAATATTATCAAACTATTGAAAAATAAATTCACTAAATTCAATCAGTTTTTTTTAACCTTAAAAAAAAAAAAAAAAACACCAGTGTCCAAAATTTTCAATGACAATTAAGTTTTTTTGAAACTCATATTCATCAATTAAGTATTAACCTAACTTTTCAGTTAAAAAAAAAAAAAGAAAAAAAAAACAGCGACAACATTAACTTTTCCATTATTAATCAAATTTAAAACCGAACTCATAAAGTCATCCATTAAGAATTAAAGAAAAAAAAACTGATATTAAAACCAAGAAGGCGAGACTTTAATCGGTTATTGACCGATACCTTCGCCCAACGGCAACTCCAGTCAGTCATTAACCGAAAGTCTTGATGGGTAAAACACTTGCAGCAACTAAAGGCCTAACTCCTTTGATTTTTTTCCAATGGATTTCATCACATTGGTGGACTTTTGTCAAGAATATTGAACTGAACATCCTTAATTTTGACAATAATAGAACTAAAGTTTTTTTTTTTAATGAAAAAAAAACCTTAGGAAACCACGTTCAATCAAAATAATCAACAAAAAAAAAAGCACTTTAATCCACCACTAGCACATCATTCATAATCGGTGATGGGTATGCCAATACCACATATAAGAATAAGGGTTGCAAAAACACATATTGCCAAAGAAAAAATTGACCGTCGAGATTTCCATCCTACCAGTTTACAACGCTGCTATAGTAAGCCGACCATTTTTTTTTTTAATTCTTTAAATTCTTTACCGAAACCAAAATGTAATCAACAATGCCAATAGAAAATGCATAAACTAACAATCCAAATTCATGCTTTGATACCACTTGTTAGCATAAATAACATACCGGATTCCATTGCAAACTTGATGATAGGTTCAAGATGATGATGGATGCTAAAATTCTGAATGAGCACTCAGTGGGATCTCTTCCTATGATTCAAGAAAGACTGAGTGCTTATTGTTTTGGTATATCGGGGACCATAGCCCTAAGGTCTCTTTATATACTAGTAGTTCAATTAGGGCTTCTACCCATTAAGTCCATACTCAAGGAATCTAGGGCTTTAATTAATTAGATCACATAAAAGGGCCCAATCTAATAAAATAACCCAATGATAAATTATTAATCCACATACATAGCCCATACTTTAATTAAACATATTATTATTTAAATATGTCTAACAAAATCTTAATATATCAGGGGCCAAAATAAACACTTTTAAAAATTTTAGAGATTAAAATGAACATTTTTGAAATTTTAGAGACCAAAATAAAATAATATTCAAAATTTAAGGACTAAAACAAACATTTTAAAAAGTTTAGGGATCAAAATAGAATATTATTCAAAGTTCAGGGACCAAAATAAAATTTAAACCTAAAATGCCTAACCGATCATGTATTTTAGGATTATACTTAGGTGCATCTAAAGGTACACTTATCTCTATGCATCCCACTAGTATCACTCACACCAATAAATAATTAAAGTATTACCGAAAAGAAATAGGAAGAATTTCACATATGTCAAATTATAATTGGATAAATTGGTGGGATGCACAAAAATAGATGCAACTCATGATGCACCTAAATATTTTTTTTATACTATCATTGTCTATCGAATCTGAAATCTCCATATCTTTATTTTTGTTATAAAAAAAACCCCAAAGTTTTGTGTCTTACATATTATTAACTCATTTGACATAAACTAACACATCTGTTTGACCAAAAAAAAAAAAAAAGTTCAATGTTGTAAAATCTATTTATGATATATAAGTTGATTTTTAGATCTCTATGTTTGTCAAAATTATATTTATATAAAATTGAAGGTTTGAAATTTTAGTATTGTTAAAATATCTTGAATATGTTATTCAGTGTTCCAAATGAACAGTCATGGAGTCTCCGTGATCAAGTTATGACTATTAGTAGGGTAGCACTTTTGAAACCTAAATTGTATAGATATGGACTTTTAAAATCCTAATTATAGATTCAAATACTAAACTAAGGGTCTTTTTAAATATAAAAAATATTTAAAAATATTTACACTTTATAACAAAAAATTTCAATAATAACAATTTTGGAACTTTTTGTTATAAAGTATAATTTTTTTTAGATTTTTCTCTTTATAAGAATTTTTCTATTTATTTATATAAAATGAATAAATAAGGAATTATAAAGCATAATACTCGGTAAACTTGAAGGAGAAAAGAAAGAAAAAGGAAAAACAGATCACGTAATTTGATGAGAAAACTTATAATTACATATTTTTTTTCCTCCCTAAATCTTTATGGTAGTTTTTTTTGCTCATTTTGGCAGAAGCTTTGCTTTATTTGATGATATTTTTCATTCCTTAAATCTATTATAATAAATAATCATATCATATCATACTATCTTTTAAATATGAGTTAGTTGAGCATTATTTTCAGACGATATGTCAATTTTGTAAATCTAAATATATCACTTATTAATCTTATTTATCAAACCCAACATGTTCAATTGTATTCCAAATCTACTAGAAATCACGAAGTCCATAGTTTGAATTTCCCTATGCTCAGTTGTACTAAAAAAAACTTATTCGATTACATTTTTAAATAGGAAAAAAATTTGTTTTAACCATGTCGATACACCAACGAACTAATTATTGTTCTTCTTAATTTATTGGTCTTCATTTAATATAGTTTTATCCCCATCTACCACTTCCCTATAGTTTCTCTTAATCTCTCTCCACCCTCATTTTTTTTCCTCACGTCTTACATCTTTTATCAATCTCCACCATTTTAAATTCATCTTCTCTCTATTTTATTTCTAACATGCATTTTAAATTACTTGTTTGTTTGTATTATTATATTCTCATTAGACAACTAACCATAAGCCCACAAATCTTTCCGACACGACCACAAATATGCAATATGACACCTTACAAATGGAAGACTAAAAAAAGGGGCTAATTTTAAACACATGGTTTAAACAAAAAAAAAAAAAGTGCTTGGTTGTTTAATATGAACTAGTTTATAGAGGGAAAACACTCAAAAAAATTGTGTATCAAGGTATTTGAAGAATTATAGAAAATGGTAATTTCACATTTTTTAGAAGTTCATTTTGTTCCACTTTCTTTCTTTCTTTTTTCTTTTTAATGTATATTTGGAGAATACTTTTTTACCACAAATACTCTAAGACTATGAACTTGCAATATAGCATCTCAAAAATGTAAAAATTCTGAAAAATTGACTTTTATTCTAATTGTAGAGAGACTAGTTGTGGTAATGTATTTACGATTAAAGTTGGTTGATTACTATTTATGACGCAAAATTATCAGAAATTATTATTCTTTTTTGAAATTATGACAATTTTGTTAATTAACGCGACACCGTGAAAAATAATTAGTGTGTATATATAAGAGGAAAATGTTTATATTTTTAAACAATAATAATAATGTTTATATTTTTAAATAATTAGCTTTTTTATTCATTAAAGAAGAGATTTTTTTAAACATCAATAATAATATTATTTTCCTCAAAATAATAATAACAATAATATTATTATTAAAAGACGGGCCTAAAGATTCAAAAACATCACAATCTTATAAAACAGAGTCCAATAACCATGTTGGGCCGTTTGTTTGTTTGATTTTTTTTGTTTGTAAGGTAGATAACATAATCTTTACATGTCTAAAATTACAAACGTCCGACGTTCATGTGTAATTATGTTTCTTTTGTATAATTTTTTTTTACAAATATCTGATACTACTAGGATAACTAAGTTTATTTTAGGACTTTTACTTGAAAATGTCGATAAAAGGTAGTATATATGGTTGAAAATATTTATTAGAGCACGTGTATATATATAAGAAAAAAATGAAGTGTAAACGAGTAAAAAATGGATGCATTCAACATAATCTAGAAAACTTGTATTTGAAGAATGGCCAAAACTTTCGAGATGTCTTTAATAAGGATATCATGCTCAGAAATTTAACTAACTAGATATATCTTAGTCGGAAAAGGTAGGGTGTTTAATTAGAATGTTTAGCCCCAAATTAAACTAACAAAATCAAATTTAATTAAAAAATAATGATTAATACATCCAAATTTAATTAAAAAAAAAATAATTAACCTAGATATGTTGTCTTAAAAAATGGATATACTGTACTTTTGAAATGGATGGTTTATATTTTGTAAGTAATTTTTAAACCGTTGTGTTTAACCTAAATATATTGTCTATGTTAGGCATGTAATTTAACATAAATACAAGGTACATATATATATGTGTTGGCATACTCTACATTCACGTATAAAAAGTTATTCTCAGTATCCAGATGAAAGGAAGTCAACTTCAACTAAAACAGGTAAGGCGTGTGCTGGAAACGGTTGAATTATGAGTTTTTTTCTTTTTCACCTTTAGTTTCAAAATTTAATGCTTGAAGTTATTTACTTTATTGTTTGATTTTTTTCTTCTGTTTTTTTTTTTTTTTTTTTTTTTTTTTTTTTTTTTTTTTTTTTAAAAAAAAAATTATTTATTTTAAGTTATTAAGTTTATGTTTTTAATATACCTTTAATTTGTAAGAAATTTACCCTTTATTCCGGGCGATGTCTCATGTAAAATATATATTACAATTTTGAATATCAATTTTGAGAATCACAATTTTGTGTATTACCAATTTTTTTAGCCTTAGATTTAAATGCCCATGATTTTGTTTGAGAGTGAATTTTTATTTTCTATTTTTTGTATTTAAAAAATATCTTCCAATTTTGGTGTTTCTTCTCCTCCACATTTTAATAGTGGAAACTACCAGTTCTGGGTTATGAAAATGCAATCCTATCTCAAGGGACTTGTCCTTTGGGACTCAATTTCAACCGATGTTGATCCTCAACCATTGGAAGAAAATCCAACGTTGAATCAGATTAGACTATATGAAGAGGAGAAATTAAAGAAGTCCAAAGCTTTATCCGTTATTTATGTTGTTTTATCAGATCCAATATTTTCTAAGATTATGAATTGTAAAACAGCAAAAAAAGCTTGAGATAAATTGGAGGAGGAATTTGAAGGAAGTGCAAGGGTAAAAGCTGTCAAACTGCTGACTCTCAAGAGAGAGTTTGAGATACTAAAAATGAAGGATTAAGATTCTGTGAGGGATTACACAACAAAAGTGATGACCATTGTAAACCAGATAAGATTAACTGATGAAAATTTCTCAGGTCAAAGAGTTGTGGAAAAAATAATGATCAGTGATCCCGATAAATTTAAGTTAAAGATCTCAGCCATAGAGGAATCTTATGATCTAACAACTCTCTTTATAGATGAGTTAATTAGCAAATTACAGCCCATGAACAAATGGGTACAATGCGTAATGAGAAGCAAGTTGAGGGTGCATTCCATGCAAAGTTTAAATATAAGAAACTTGTTGGAGAAGATGATAGACATGCAACTAAAAATCAGGTAAGCATGGAAAAAGGAGGAGCGCTAGGAAAAGATAAATTTCCTTCTTTTTATTTTTGTAAAAAGACAAGCGAGTCTTCCTTTTTCCATGCAACTAAAAATCAGGTGAGCATAGAAAAAAGAGGAGCGTCTGGAAAAGATAAATTTCCTTCTTTTTGTTTTTGTAAAAAGATTAATCGTGCTGAAAAGAATTATTGGTTCAAATACAAGCAAGTCTACTATTGCGATTATTGCAACAAGGATGGTCATACGGAGAAGTTTTGTTAAACTAAACAAAACCAAATCCAAAATTCTCAACAACTTGCAAATTGCGTAGATGACAATGAAGAAACATTTCTTTTTGTTTATGGCATCTCACTTTGACGACAAATTGTCAACATCATGGCTTATTGACAGCGGATGCACTTCTTATTGTTGGAATATAAAGACAACATGCACGGTGGAAACAAAGATCGATAACGTTCTAATTACATTAAAACTAAGAATAAGCATGCAAAAAGGGTTAGAAAATACAACCTTTGTAGAATCCACTCTAATCTTCCTCTCCGTGTTTGAACGACACCACCAATGAAAAATCCTCACTATTCTCCTGTTGAAGAACACAATTGTGGGACCGTTTTATTGGTGGAAGCTAGGAATTTCACTCTAGTAAAAAGAAGAATAAAGGAGATTTTTTTGGAAGAAATGAATTCAATATTCAAGGAAGCATTAAGTTTTAATTTTTGAAAATCAAAACATATTTAAAGACAAAATACATGCAAAATCTCATCTTGCATGTCTTCCACCTTAAACTCCACTAGCATGAAATCTCTAGATGTCAAACTTTGGAAGAGTCACTTCAAAAACCACTTAGTGGGAAAATCCAACAATTTTTCCACAAACTATTTTTTTTTATTATTAAAATCCATTTTATAATAAAACAATTTTTGACAAAAATATGAAATACTATTTCCATATTTTAGAAGTTATTTAATTAAAAAAATAAACAAATTTAATATCACATATTAATTGTCTTTGACACATAGCTTTTGATTAATCACATTAATCAATTTTCAAACACTGTTATGCTAATATTTTATTTAAAACAAACTTTCCAAAACAATTAATTAATTATTTATTTAATTGTAAATTATATCTCATATAAAATACAATTTTTCCTAAAGCCCAAATTTGAACATTTCAAATTCTCACTTCACTTAATTCTTCAATTTTATCTGTAATGAGCTAGCAAGGAGACCCGATGGACTTACAGATCATGGGCTCTAACGATCCGAGATCAACCGGTCAAACTCTTTAACCTAGTTAATCAACATTTGTTAACTAACAGGACTGTCCATTATAGTCTGTAGTTGCACTCCACTCACTATAGATGTATTATGTGTCCATTTGATATAACCATCATCGATAAGTTGACCCTTCACAGGTTGTTTGTAACCTCAACTAGGTCAAATACCGAATAACCCTGAGTTACATCTTTTCTTCTCAAGTACCACTGTCCCTCTAGTGAACAATTGATTTAGGATGTTAATCACTAAATCCATTCCCTCTCAAGCCAACGAGAGGATGGGGCCCCTTTTTCAAGACCTGGGATCAGCCCTTAAGGGAACAACCTTTCTACTATCCCTAAAATGGATAGGAATGAATTCCATTTTGCAAATTCTATGTCCCCAATTATCTACCCGGCCTTATCCCTAAAATAGGAGGCATATTAAGCAGCCTGTTGAGCTTATCCTCACTTTTGTGGATCAAGGAACAATCCCAAATAAACAGGAGTTCATAGACAACTCAGGATTCAGATCGAGTTATCTAAGTCATTAAGAAGTGAAATTAATTAGTGTTAATAGTAAACGGTGTTAATACGTAACGGTGATTATTTCGTGGTCAGTCTTACACAATCTCATCGTGTAGAACACCCCCCCACATGTCTCTACATGAACAAACTGATCACATCGTTTATGACACTTAACAATATTTGTAACAATCATAAAGCGGGTCGTATTCGATAGTATCTCCAGAAATAGGTACCCAACCTAATCCAAGTACTATAGACTATTTAGTCTATTATACTTGAACGTGATCTAGTTTATGTCTCCATATAAAGTCCAAGTATTCATAATAATAGCCAAGGGTTCGTAATTTATTGGATTTAGAGTTATCAATTCAATTTCATTTAACAACATTTGTCTGAATCAACTTCATATATGTTTACTGTTTACAAACTACGAGTTTTAGGGCATACAACCCAACAAACTCTTACTTGAACTAAAACTCCTAGTGGGTTACAACAAAGTTAAGTACTGTGAAAGAAATCTAAATACCATAAACTAAAACATCCCATACCTTCAATTTCTCCCACTTGCCTTATTTATTCTACATGTAGTCCAAAACCCTTCAGGTGACCATCGAAAGTCTTAGCTGGGAAGGCCTTTGTAAATAGATCAGCAATATTGTGCTCAGACGCTATTTGTCTCACAATAATGTCTCCTCTTAGCACGATCTCTCTGATGAGATGATATTTGTGCTCAATGTGTTTTCCATGCTTATGGCTTCTAGGTGAAGGAACTCTTATCAAAGAGAACCTATGAGTGGAAGCAAGATCGTTCCAAATTCATTGTGATAGAATTACAAACATTCACAAACATACAAACGAATTATGCATTTCAGAACAAATTACAACATGCTTTCATAACTTAAATACAAAGGAATGAGAGACTTATCTTTGAAGAACTATTCTTTTGTTTTCTCTCGCTCTCGTGAAGAACTGGGACTAACAACCTCTCGCTGTCGCTGCAAACGTCTACCCAAATCTCTCGTTGTCGCTTAGCATACGAACAGTCTTCTCCATGAACAAGCAGCCTCTCAGACACCACCACTTAGTGACCTTGGTATTCTCGGAGTGAGAATCCAGGAAGTGTGGGCTCTATTGGATTTGGTAGAGGGAAGGAGGAAACAACGATCGTATTCAACGACCAAGCAAGAGGGAGAGTAATGTGTCTATCATATAGACTTGTGCTTGATCATTTAGAAAAGGTGAATGATCGTTTAGTAAACCAGGTCTGATCGTTTACACAATCGTTTAGTGAGCTCACTTAGGCACGTGATTGTTTAGTAAAATGTTACACGATCGTTTAGCTAATGATGTGTGTACACGATCGTTTGGACAAGCACTTGAAGCTGTCGTGTAGGCTCTCGTGAGCTAAACAATAGGCAGTGTACTTGAATGATGTGATTAAGTGTTCTAATCCAAAATGAAAACATTTTTTATTTTATCCTTCAGTTGTGAAAACTGAATACAACCTCCCACTTTCACGCACAGTTATGGAGAAATCACCAACAAATATCTCATAATTGTTTTAATTATAAATAAATATAATAACTAACTTATTATATTATATTTATAACCTATAGTTTTAATATTATATCATATGAAATATTTAAACCCTAATCATTTTCTCCTTTACTTGATATAAATCATATTTATATCATTTTTCTCCAATTAATGTATCTCATACATCATGTCAATTATATCATATATAATGGAACCACTTTATTCATATCATATATAATCAAACTCCCTCTTGTCAATTTGAACACTTCAAATTGACCCAAAAAATGATTCTCAACTTGAATCCATTGAGCTACCAAGAGAACCTTATGGTCTTGTAGCTTGAAGCTCCAACGGTACGTGAATATCTGACTAAACTCTTTAGCCACAAGATCCACCATCTGTTAACTGTCGGGCACTCCACTAAAGACCCACAACTACACTCTTATCACCACAGATATATTTCTATGTCTATCGGATATAACCAATCAATAATACGATAACCCTTCACAGATGCTCGTAAATACAGTTGGGCCAATTTACCCTTTTTCCTCTGTAGTTACATCTAACCTTAAGTACCACTGATCCCTCTAATGAACAATACATCATAGTCCTACTATGAGTGGACACCTCTCGAGCCATGAGAATGTGTGTGGTGCCACATCGTTCAAGCCCCAGAATCAGCCCTTAAGGGAGTAATCTATCTACTTACCCCTACTTTGAGGAAGAAGTAAATTCTATCTTGTGTAGCTGAGTTCCCAGCTCCCTAATCAGACGAATCCCTAAAGTGGTAGGTTTGAGTCGGCGATCTGGCCACTTACACCCATGCAAATCAAAGGACCACCCTCAAATGCAGGAGTTCCCAACTCAATCAAGATTCAGGTCATGTTACTTATGGTCATCCTAGTGAAGTGATGTCTCTGTCATGAACGGCGTTATATAACGAGACTAAACACTTCGTGGTCCGATCTCTTAAAGTCTATATCCATCTGAAAATCGGAGTCAGTATATCCTGTAAGGATCGAATCCTTATTTCCATATATGAGCATATAATTTCTCGTTCTTCTAAGATACTTGAGGATATTCTTAATGGTAGTCCAATATTCATAACCAGGATTGGACTGATACCTACTAACGTATATGTCTAGACGAGTACATAACATTGCATACATCAAAATTTTGACTGCTTATGCATAGAGAATCCATTTCATATCCTCAACTTCTTGTGGTGTCTTGGGACATTGTTCCTTTGACAAATGTATTCCATTCCTAAAAGGTAAAAGACCTCTTTTGGAATCCTGCATCTTAAACCTAGACAAAACCTTGTCTATATAAGATGTATGAGACACAGCTAGCGTTCTGTTCTTTCGGTTTCAAACTATTTGAATCCCAAGAACACACTACGCCTTTCCCAGATCTTTCATCTAAAATTGGGTTACTAGACAATTTTTTATGTCAGTTAGGTATCCTACATTATTCCCAATAAATAAAATATCATCTACATACAAAACTATAAATTCTACAGTGGAGTTGATGATCTTTTTATATACACACAATTCATCAATGTTATGTTCAAAGCCATAAGATTTAACCACAACATCAAATCTTATATTCCAGAATCTGAACGCATGTTTCAAGCTATAAATAGATATATTCAGTTTGCAAACCTTTTGCTCCTGACCCTGTTCAATGAACCCTTCTAGTTGGACCATATAAATACTCTATTCATGATTGTCATTTAGGAAGGCAATCTTAACATCCATTTCCCAAATTTCATGATTATAAAAGGTGGCATGGACAAGAGTATCCTTATTGATTTGGTCATAGCAACAGGTGAGAAGGTTTTTTCATAGCCCACCCTCTCAACCTAGGTATAATCATTTGTTACTAATCGGGCTATATAGGTCTATACATTCCCTGTATAATCTCTTTTATGCTTGTAGATCCACTTACAATCGATAGATCTTACCTTATCAGGTTTATCTACAAGTTCCCAGACTGAATTAAAATACATAAACTCTATTTCAAGGTCCATGGTTTTGATCCACTGATCTTAATCAACATCATCCATTGCTTATTTATAAGTTAATGGATCCTCTAAGTTATCATCAGGTATGGTGACTTCGGTTTTAATTAAACTCATACAATAGTCAGGATGTCTCACAACCCTCCCACTATGTCGATGCTCTCTCAAATCTTGAGTAGGATGTGATGGACCAGATGTCCTTGATCTATCAACAACTCTTGTTGATAAGCGATCCTGATCAACAACTTTTGTTGATCCATCTGTAGCATCTTTTGAAATCTCTTCCAATACTAGTTTACTATGGGGTTTATGATCTCGTATGTGTTGAGGTTCATGACCTAAAGTCTCGTGTCCTATAGTATGTAAACAGTTTATACGAACGTTTGTGATGTATAATATATGATATTTTACTTCACTTCTTGGTTTTGCTCAGTTGATTATTTGCTTTACCACAAACCAATAAACCTAAAATCTCTGGTTATCTATCTGTAACTTAAGCATGTATGTGGGGACATACAAGTGGGTCATGTCTTAAGAGATAACCAAAATGGTCTATAGTATATAGATATAGGAGGGAAACCTTATCCTGGTAATGCTACGGATGCGACCCGCTTTGTGGAATAGTTACAAGTGTTGTAACCTGTCATAGATGGTCTGATCTTGATCATTTATGTAGGGGACATGCGAGTAGGGGCGTCCTATACAAAGAGTTTGTATAAGACCTGACCACGAAGTGTTAATGTCTCGTTATATAACACCGTTCATGATAGAGACTTCACTTCACTAGGATAACTATATGTAACATAATCTCAATCCTGAGTGAGTTGGGAACTCCTACCATTGAGGGCGGTCATTTGATTTGCATGGGTGTGAGTGGCCAGGTTGCCGACTCAAACCTACCACTTTAGGGATTCGTCTGATTTGGGAGCTGGAAACTCAACTACACAAGATGTAATTCACTCCTTTCCCAAAGTAGGGGTAAGTAGATAGATAGCTCCCTTAAGGGCTGATTCCAGCGCTTGAACAATGTGGCGCCACACACCTTCTCTTGGCTCGAGAGGTGTTCACATAGAGTTTGACTATGTTGTATTGTTCATTAGAGGGATCAGTAGTACTTAAGGAGTGAGATGTAACTATAGGGACAAAACGATAATTTGTCCAACTATACTTACGAGCATATGTGAAGGGTTATCGTACTCACGATTGGTTATATCTGATGGACACAGAAATATATTTGTGGTAAGAAGAGTACAATTGTCGGTGTTTAGTAGAATGCCTGACAGTTAACGGATGGTGGATCTCGTGGCTAAAGAGTTTAGTCAGCTATTCACGTACTATTTGAGCTTCGAGCCATAGGTCCATAAGGTCCCCTTGGTAGCTTGGATAAAGTTGAGAATCAATTTTTGGGTTAGTTTGAAATGTTCAAATTGATAAGAGGGAGTTCGATTATATATTCTATAATTGAACTGGTTAATTATATATGATAAAATTGACTAAATGTATGAGATATATTATTCTGGAGGAAATTGGATATAAATATGATTTATATCAAGTAGAGGATAAAACACTATAGTAGATATATGATATCAAACTATAGGTTAAGAATATAATATGATTATATTCATTATTTAATTAATTAGGCGATTATGAAATAATTGGCCGTGTATTTCTCCGAAATCGTGCGAAAGTAGGAAATTCAAATTCAGTTCTTGTAACTGAAGAATAAAATGAAAATTGTTTTCATTTTGTACGAGTTATGTAAACACGCAGAGAATTCGCTCGCGGTGTGATTTCTGAACGATCGCTTAATGTTGAGAGCCTATATGATAGCGCCCGCAACTAAATGACTGCACACCCACATTACTTAAATGATCGCTTAGCGCACCGAGCGAAACTAAATGATCGCTTACCATTTGATAGACGATCGCTTAGCTAAACCTACACAACCATGTACCTTTTTCTAAATGACAAGCACGCGACTATACGGTAGTCTTATACTATCTCCCACTTGCTTGTTCGTACTACACGATCGTCTTTTCCTCTTTCCCTCTATCAATTCCATCAAAGTCCACCCTTTGGATTCTCACTACGAGAATATCGAGGGCTTCGAGTGGTGGTGTCGTCCTCGGTTGCTGTTGGTTCATGCACTGCCGATCGTGGTGCTACTAGGCGACTATTTGTTAGGCGATAAGGAGCGTAGAGGAGTTCACTTCCGCTGAACCGAGTTTGATTGAGGATTGTCTTTAACTAGTACGTTTACTCGGTCATTTGTATTTTAATTGTCAAAGCATGCCAGTAATTAGTATTATAATGCATATCTGTTTGTTAGAATGTATATGTGGTAATTCTGTCACAATGAAATCGGAATGATCCGCTTAAACTCATGGATTCTCTTGTTCAAGAGTTTCTTCAATTGGTATCAGAGCCAGGTTACTGATATTCCAATTTCATTGATGCAGAGAATTGCATATGCATTTGCGGTGGGTGCAACATATCTATGTCACTACAACAATTTTTGGTTTCAATGTCGGTTGAAAATAATATTATTGGATGTATAATGTCGATTAAAAAAATGGATCTTTAATGTCGATTTTAAACCGACATTGAAGATGGCCTACAATGTCGGTTTAAAACCGACATAAAGGCCTCCTATTATTTTTTTATTTTATCAAAATTTTCATTTCCCTCTCGCGTGCGCCCGTGATACATTTCTCTCAGCTCTCGCACCGCTCTCTCACTTTACCAAAACTCAAAGCCTTGGTTGGTCTCACCTTCCCAAACAAACTCTCTCCTCTCTCACTAGCTGTTGGTCGGCTGTTTGCCTTCAAGTGGGGTTGTCATCACCGTTGCCTTCAGGTGTCCGACAGTTAACGGTGAGTTTGGCGTTGTCCGGTTTCAAGTGGGTTATTGTTGGTTGTCCGACTGGTCGCGTGGGTTGTGTGTCCAACAGTTGCATTGGTTGTCCGGTTGGTTTCAGGTGGGGTACTATTATACGTGGGTTCGCTCTTCGACGGGTTTCTTTCTGTGGGTCTCCGGTGGGTTTCAGGTGAGGTTGCGTTGGTTGTTTGATGGGTTTCTTTCAGTGGATTATCCGATGGGTTTTGTGGGATTTGTTCGGTGGGTTTCTTTTGGTGGTTCCGTCGTAGAGGTGAGTCACTGGCGTCGTGGTCAGCTCGCCGTTTGTCAAATCTACCGTCTGAACTGTATTCAGAAAGGTCCGATGCTCGTCGGCGTTCCAATCTTCGAGTTCCGGTTCGGATCTCTTCAAGTTTGTGGGTTATTTAAGTTGTTTTGCTTGGAAAGGTGTAATTTTATTTTCATATGAATATTCAATTTAGTAATTTAAAGTTATTTAATTCATTTTATTTTGATGTTAATGATTAAGCTTATTGAAATTTAGAAATGTTGGAATTAAATTAGTTGAAGTAGTCTTGAAATTTGTTGATTATTGATTGGTGTGGTTCAAGTGTTACTTAGGAGTTATTTGAAATGCTTTTGGTTATGTTTGAGAGAAAAGGTGGTGAAGAAAACCGAATACAATGGTGTTGTGTAGTGGAGAGCTTGTTAATGATATTTGGAGAATAAGGAAACATAAGGTACATGAATATAAGATAAAAACAAAAATGGCAATACTTAATGGGTTAAATTAATTTTATGTTTTGTTTCAATGATTAAGCTTCTTTAAATTGGTTGATGTTGAATATTTTACAATCATAATTTTATGCTTTTAAATTTTTCCTTGTTATTGTTTTTTTTTTTTTTTTTGTAGATTAAGTTGCATATTTATTTATTTATAGTTATTTACGATTATGACCCTAGGAATTAGAGTAGTGCGCTAAATAAACTCTCTAACTCTAGAGGCGCCGTTTTGATGTAATTTTCTGAAAAACATTCTCTCTAATAATATTGTTCTCCCTCTGCCCGTGGACGTAGCTAACACACTATTAGTTAACCACGTATATCCGTGTGTCAATCTTCTCTATCTCTATGTTCCTTTTTGTGTTCTTTAATTGTCGATTTTGTAACATCATGGATGAAAATGAATAGAATGTCAGCTGAGTATGGTTTAGGGGTTGAGATGTTTATTAAAAGTGGTCTACAACATTCAAATATACCGAATGTCATGAGTTTTCCATATTTGATGTGTGTGAATGCAAAAACTCTAAATGTGAACAAAATAAGAGATCACTTATTTTTTAATGGTATAGATCAAAGTTATCAGACATGGATTTTTCACGGTGAATCATTACCGATTAAGAAAAACAATGAAAATGTGTCTACTAGTGAAAGAGACGAAGTTGATGAGGATGATGTTGATGTTGATGACACAATTGGAATGTTTGAGGCTGCATACAATAACCATTTTAGTGAAAAATTCGATAATTTTGAAGAATTATTAGATGATGCGAAGAAACCATTGTACCCAAATTGTAAAACTTTTTCCAAAATATCTACATTGGTAAAGTTATATAATTTGAAAGCTAAATTTGGATGGAGCGATAAGAGTCTTACTGAGTTGTTGGAATTAATTCATGACATATTACCTAGTCTTAATGAAATTCCAACTTCTACTTATGAAGCAAAAAAGATGTTGGGTACTCTTGGAATGAAGTACGAGAAGATTCATGCATGTAGAAATGATTGTTGCTTGTTTAAAAAATAACTCTCTAATGCAAATGTATGCCCCATTTGTGGTACGTCAAGATGGAAGCTTAAAAAAAATTTAAAGGAAAGGGCTAAGAATATCCCAGCAAAAGTCATGTGGTATGTCCCCCCAATTCCAAGATTTGAAAGAATATTTCGAAGTAAAGAAACAACAAGTTTATTGACGTGGCATGCTAAAAATATGAAACAGATGATTTATTAAAACATCCTAAAGAAGCCCTATCGTGGAAAAAAATAGACTATTTATGGCCAGAGTTTGGGTCAGAACCTAGAAATCTTCGTCTTGCTCTTTCGACAGATAGGGTAAATCCACATGGAGATTTTAGTAGTAGATATAGTTGTTGGCCAGTGATGTTAGTGACGTACAATCTACCTCCATGGTTGTGCATGAAGCGAAAGTTTTTTATGTTGACTGCACTAATATCTGGTCCTAAACAACCAGGAAATGACATAGATGTTTATTTAGCTCCGTTCATAGATGGCTTGAAAAAACTTTGGAAAGATGGGGTAGAATATTACGATGCATATGAAGAACAACATTTCATGCTTAAAGCTATTTTATTATGGACCGTTAATGATTTTCCTGCGTATGGTAATTTGTGTGGTTGTACGGTTAAAGGATATCATGCATGTCCAATTTGTGGAAAGAATACTTCATCCACTTATTTACCAAAAGGGAAGAAGATGACATATCTCGGGCATCGCAAGTTTCTACCCCACCATCATCCATATAGGAAACAAAAGAAAGCTTTTAATGGCATACAAGAATTAGAATTTGCTCTAGAATCATTGGGTGGGGAAGAAATTACTGTAGAAAAAGTAAGTATCAATATTCATTTGGTAAGAAAACTATCAAGGAAAAGAACAGTGGAGATAGCCCTTCAACTTATTGGAAGAAAAATCTATTCTTTTTGAGTTAGAATACTGGAAGTATCTTGATGTGCAACATTGTTTAGACGTGATGCACATTAAAAAGAATGTATGTGCAAATCTTATTGGCACATTACTTGATATTCCCGGTAAAATGAAGGGAAATAAAAACTCGATTAGATTTGATGGAACTAAACATTAGATCAGAGTTAACCCCTCAAGTAGGAGAGAAAAAAGTCTTTTTACCTTCCGCATGTTATACATTAACACGAGCTGAGAAATTGAGCTTTTGTAAGGTACTATAAGAAATTAAAGTACTTGAAGGCTATTCATCGAACATTCAAATTTTAGTGTCACTCACAGATTTGAAACTTTACGGACTTAAGTCGCATGACCATCACGTTCTTATGCAACAATTATTATCGGTAGCCATTCGTGATATTTTACCTAAACATGTAAAACTTGCAATTACTCGCCTATGCTTCTTCTTTAATGCTATATGTTGCAAGGTGATCGATACATCTCAGTTAAAAAGTATGCAAGAGGATATCATTGTCACTCTATGCCTCTTAGAGAAGTATTTTCCACCATCATTCTTCACAATAATGGTACACCTTGTAGTGCATCTCATAAGAGAAATTGAGTTTTGTAGTCCTATTTATTTGAGGTGGATGTATCCTTTTGAATGATACATAGTGTTGAAAACTTATGTACGAAATAGAAATCGACCATAATGATGCGTTGGAGAAAATTATATTGTCGAAGAGACTATAGAGTTTTGTTCTGAATTCGTATTTGGTGTTAATTCTATTGGGCTAAACTCATCAACAAAGAAAGCAAACTCAAACATTGATAGAGCATTTTCAGTTGCTTCTTTTATCAGACTGAGTAAGGATGAGTTGGATCAAGCTCATCTTTATGTCATTCAAAATGTAAATGATGTGCTTTCTTACGTCAAGTATGTAGATCTTCATCTTATTCTCGTTTTAGGTTACTTGATTATTCAATAATCTACTAACTTTGTCATTTATAATTGGCAACATATGAATATTTTGTCTAAGCTCAATTGTGGTAAAAGTAAAAATGGAAAGTGGCTTCAAGAAGAGCATAATCGTACATTCAGTCGGTGGTTGTCTACACGGGTAATCTCTCTAAAGACCTACTTCTTGATGTATAATGTTAACTACTAAAATATTATGAAATATATCTTAGGTTGCACTAGCTCTCGAAGTTCCCAAAAATTCCATATCGCCTAATTTGAGATGGATAGCTAATGGACCTTGTCCAACAGTGGCAAAATATTCTAGTTACACGGTGAATGGTTACTACTATCACACAAAGAATCACGATGATGTTAGAAGGGTTCAAAATAGTGGAGTTAGTATAACGGCTACCACAATGCAATTTTCTAGTGCTAAAGACAAAAGGCTTGTCATGTTAGATATGACCTTTTATGGTATAATACAAGAAATATGGGAGCTTGACTATCATGGATTATCATTTATTTTATTCAAATGTAATTGGGTTGAGAATAGAATTGGAGTAAAAAAAGACGAGTTTAGGTTTACTATTGTGGACCTCAATCGTATTTTACATAAATCAGACCCATTTATTTTAGCCTCCCAAGCAAAATAAGTTTTCTATGTAAAAGATCCCGCAAATTCAGGTTGGTCAATTATTTTAACATCTCCACAACGAACAATTGAGGATGATTTTTATGAAGATGAAATAGGAGATATGCTACAAGAGTGTGGTTATGGAGGTATGCAAAGAATGCCCAATGTTGATACATCTATTGAGATTGATGATACAACATCCACATACATTAGAAATGATTGTGGGGTAGATGGGTTAATAAACAATGTATTAAACATGGTATGTCATTAACTATGGTTATATGTATTTAAATATTAAGATTATATGCCATTTACTGTGAGGAATGTTTTTTTTTTCCAGATTGACATGAAAAATTCAACAAGTAGCAACAAGGATGATAGAAATATGATCCCACAAAAACATAACAGAATAAGTATTCCACGTGGCCTAACTACAATGTCTAAGTTGGCACAAATAAGAACATCTGGGCAGTGGTTGACCATTGATTATAATGAACATAGCCAACCGATTGGATTTGGAGCAAAGAAGATGCAAAGTTATATAGGAGTTTGTGTTCGACAACTAATATCTATAACGTATAATTCTTGGAAAAAGTTCTAAACCATTTAAAAGACAAACTTTTTTATTGTGTAGCAGTATGTTTTCTAAAATTTTAATTCATGTGTATAATAGTTTAATAGTTTATTAGTTTATTATTTAACTACTTTTTTCATTGTACAGATGTTGTTCGATGTGGACTCTAAGTCCAAACACTGTATACTCATGTCTGCATCTAGGAAGTTTCAGACTTTCAAGACAATAATGACTCAAAAGTTCATACTTCCATTTAAGGATGAACCCTCGGTCTTGCAATTTCGTCCCCACCAATATTTTCATATAGAGCAAGATCAGTGATCATCGTTCATCAATGAACGATTGAGTGAAGAATGGGATGTAAATCATTCACAATAAATTAAATGTCAACATTGTCATTGTTTTGATAGGTAACTTCAACTACATTTGTTGTACAGGAAATCAGTCGTCTTAAAAAAGAAAGACGTGCGAAATGTGTATATAATCATCACATTTATCGGAAAGGTTATGTGAATCTTGCCCAAGAATTAGTGAATTTTTTCGACTTAAATTAAATCTTTTATTCTAATATGTGTTTATGCTAATTAAATATGTATGTTCATGTAGAACCTATTGAATGATCCTTCTTATCGGGCGACTTTATGGAAAGAAGCAAGAAAAGGAAAAAATAATGAATACTTTGATGAAGCTACTCGAGAATGTGCCAATCGGATTGTAAGTTTATATTGTGCAAAGTTTAAGATGACATATATATAATATTTGGAACTTGTGATGATATAAATATTGTGTGAAAATTGTAATATGTTTTACAAGATAAATTGGCCCAAGTCTATGAAGGTGAAGATGTTCTAACCAAAGCATTGGGTATAGAGGAACACTGGGGACGTGTTAGAGGAATGGGTGATTTTGTTTCACATTCCCAATATTTCAAATTAGTAAAACCAAAGTCCTCAATGAGCCAAGAAATTGAAAGAATCTCTAGTGAAAAAAATGTTTGACATGGTAAAGTGTCAAGAGAAAGAACTCACAACAGACAATCTCATCAGTCTAAATCATTTGTTGGAAGTGTTGCACTAAGTGCATCTGAAGAAGAAGATACTGAGAAGATGCCTAAAGAAGATTTGGAGGCAATTTATTTGTTGTAACTTTTAAATTTTAATCATATTGTATGTGTTTAACCATGCATGACATAAGTTCTTTTAAATTTGTTAAGGGGACACCATGCCACTTGGCTATAGGAACTGTAGATAATATTGTTACAGTAGCCACAACATTTGATGATGATGTGTCATGCTTAACTGTTAAAGTTTTGATTGACATTGTCATTGGAGAAGATTTGCCTATACCAATTCCAGTGAAGGGTAAAATAGAGTCCTTCAATCAAGCAATGGGAAACTTCGTAAAATGGCCTCGTGAACTTGTAATTATGGTTGACGAGAAAAAAATATGTCTCTTTTTCAGTATATGAGTTTGGTTATTTATTATTTTTCCTACTTTGAATTTTTGTAACTTTGGTTATGGTAGAACTATTCAACAATTAAGAGCTTCAGCCAATCCTCTAAATATACTGACGCCAATGGTACCATTAAACTATTGAACGGACATGCCATGCATAACATGAACGATGTAGACATGATCCTGATGACATGCAGACATGCATGCCATCTTAGGCCTTTTTACTTAGAATTATGAAGGTTGTTAGGCAGAATATGCATCAATCATGATAAGAATTCACGAGAAAGTGAGCTTGTGTCGATAAGCATGATGAATCTCAGCTAACCCATTATTTTACGTTAATTATGCATTCAATGTTCTATTTTTGTAGCTAATGCAGGAAATGAACGCAAACGCGGACACCGGACCACCACATAGACGACCGCATGCGGAGAAATACTCCATCGCAAAGGTAAACACATCGATCAATGCATGGATGTTGCGGTAATCAGCCTTATGCATCTATCGCATGGGACTTGCGCTCGTCAAGCGATTGCTATCATTATATAGAGTTGCGGTATTAAGCGAATGCAGCCATTGAATGATTGCGGCTACGCGACAACCCAAACTAATGGGATCAACGTAAGGTAGGTGGAATGAACGCATCAATGCATCTATCTCGAGAAAATCCAAAAGATGATGTTGACGTTTCACCTACCATGCCATTAGTGGCTGAGGTTTAGAAAGGACTAACGCGCTGAACGTTAGACTCAGAGTAGTCCAATTAATGCTGTCGGTGACCCAAGCTCTATAAATAGAAGCCGATGAGCAGAAATTCAAGTTATCCAAGGTTTTCGTCTGAGGTTCGCCTAGGGCGGATCCTTGCGATCCAGACAACTGCCTGAGAAGATGACTGGGAGTTCTTCATCTTCTTCCTCCATTCTGAGTGACAACCGGAGCCTTCGACCGAAGCTAGATCTTGAGAGAGTCAACTTCTCCCTCTATCTATGGCACAACCAGCAGCCTTGACGCACATCCGCTGGGAGAAAATCTTTACTTCTAGCCGGTCATTTCCTTTTCCTTTCTTTTCTCATATTGTATTGTATGACATTTTAGAATTAAGAAATTAATATAATCTGTTTTCAATGCATTTCTCTGTTCCTTCAACTCCATCTTCATTTTCTTTTCTTAGCATCTTTACTTTCATTGCAACACTTAGTGGGAGTTCTTGGGTTTTACATACTTAGTCATGTGGATTAGGAATATGAAGCATGTAGCAACCCAACGAGAGGTGTGTGTTGCGCGAGTGTGTGAGTAATCTTATTTGCTTAGTATGAAGCTGTTGCAATGCCTATTTATAGGCTAACGCATTGCTTGTCTATAAGTAAAGTCAGCAACAATCAACCGCCCGGAAGGGTAAGTGGATGGACGCATTAAGGAAGGCATGCATTATTCACTAGAGATAGGAGTAATCTTGCGTCAACCAAGTTCATGTGTTTTTCTTATTTTATGTTATGCCCAACACCCCTTTAGAACTACTCGAGAGAGAGTCTAAAGAAAGAACCTAATGACTCGAGAGAGCTAGGTTAGAATCTAGACTCGAGAGAGCTAGGTTAGAATCTAGACTCGAGAGAGCAATATTAGATCGGCATAAGCAAGAGATACGGACTTAGAGATAAGCTCTGTTTGTCAACATGCATCGCATGCACCCTAGAGATAGGTATGATGATATGTGATCGCCTTGTTTGTGTATCATCACATAGACAAGAATTAGAGGCTTATGTGTAGGCCATATAGGCACCTTTGCACGTACATTGCATGCGTTTTAGCATTAGAAATCGTAGCATTTGCACTGAGAGGTGGTTTACAATTGTATGTGTGTTGCATGATCGCATGACTTGCGTTGACTAAGGTTTTCCTCGCAGTCACTCTTAAGGGTTGCAATGAAATCATCTCCGCATTTTATCTATTTTCCCAAACATTTATTTCAAGTCAAGGTTTGTCGCATCTCTACCTTTCATGCATATTCTCATTGCGTTGTCTGTTAGATAGGAGTAGGAGTAAGAGTAGGATTAACTTAGCAACATCCCCTTCATTCTTTTATTTATACTGCCGCATGCACATCACTGAATACATATAAGTACAAGTCCCTGTGTTCGACCTCGGATTACCTGAGAAATTGCGTTCGCATTATACCTAGCGTAAGTGCAAGGAAACTTGTGGCAGGACGCATGGTCATCGCATACATTCGTTAACGCATTATCGGTCCAACGCATGATCATCGACGCATGACTACCAACGTATATCTTAGGAACATGCATCGCATACCGCGTCCACGGGATTTTGGTTGTCAAGTAAAATTGACTTCTAATTTATTACCATCAAATTTTTGGCACCGTTGCTGGGGACTTTGCAGCTGAATGTTTGTTAAGTTTTTTTCTCTGCGAGCAAATTTTTTATCTTGGGTGTATTGCAGCTTGTGCGACCAGGTTGCAAACAATATTGAAGTGTTGACGATGCGCTGAAAGTCAATGTTGACCCCAACGTAGAAGGGCAATCAGTCGCAAAAGAGCTGAAGGTAATTCTAAGCACATGATGGCCGCATGCGCCCAACAATTACCGGAAGTTCCAATGGTCAGGGCAACTTGACCCAAGTAGTTGAGAACCATCTCCTGCATGGAAGAATCCTTGTGTAACAACACTCCAATTTTTCTAGGGACGTCTTCTACTTTATCTTTACTTTGCTTTCTTAGTATAGGTTATTTATTTTATTTTCATTGTTATTTTGGATATATGGCTGCTTGCTTAGTTGTGGTACGTTTGCTCTTGTAAGTGCAACAATAAACCTCCTCGGTACGTAGTTCAACGGAAGAATTCCTTTCACACTTCAATGCATGGCTTCAATCACGTGGATTCCAACACATGAGCGCATGCGTTGTTCCGCCTAAGGTCTTTTCTTGTTATCTTGTATGCCTTATCCTTTTGAAATTCTCTTTTTCCCGATTGTGTTGTTTTGCGATGTTTCTATGATGGTACGTATAGTTCACCGCATTTTCTAACTAATCAACACAAGGCATTCGTTACTTTCATTAGCTTCTTCAAATTTTGAAAGTCTTAAGTTTTTTTTGTGTAAACATTTGTTTAAACATTTATTATCGCATTCTTGTAATTCTGTTTTTAGCTTTGCGGTGAGAACGCTGCGAACCTCTAAGTTTGAGGGGTGGCAGCGATCTCGGAGAATTGCGTTCATTATATTGCGATCATTTGAAAAAAAAAGTTGAAGTAAGATCTTGAGAATAATAACTCCACGGTCAACACAATGGGGAATCTCATGTTGATAAGAGTTAAGCTATGAAAGGCACTTGCTAAAAGTTGGATGTTCGCATGACACACGTAGGAGCAAGCCAAAACGAAGAAAAGTCGTCAGGATCAGCGCATATGCGCAACTCTTCTGTCCGGCGTAAGCCAAAACAAACGAGACAAGAGTTGAGTTGAATATGGAACGCAACCGAAGTTGGATGCCCGCATGACACACGTAGGGGTAAGCCAAAACGAAGGGCATAACCAGATTCAACGCCGTATTTGAATAAGACATCGCAAAGTTTTAAAGTATTTTTGAATGAACACATTCTCAAAAGCTAAACACAAAATTGCGGTGAATGAATAAAAGTTTTTGAGCAAAGGCTTGCCGGATCTAAACTTAGACAAGATCTTTTTGAAAAAGCAGCCAAAGTAGAGGAGAGCATTGCGGTGATGGTCAAAGATGTGTGTAGATTATATTCTGAGAAGCTGGTCATCACAAAGGAAAGCATGAAGGTGAGTTAGAATTTCTTGAGTATAACGCATGCTTGAGGACAAGCATGATTTTAAGTTTGGGGGTGTGATAACATGCAAAAATGCATGCCATCTTAGGCCTTTTTACTTAGAATTATGAAGGTTGTTAGGCAGAATATGTGTCAATCATGATAGGAATTCACGAGAAAGTGAGCTTGCGTCGATCAGCATGATGAATCTCAGTTACCCATTATTTGCGTTAATTATACATTCAATGTCTATTTTTGTAGCTAATACAGGAAATGAACGCAAATGCGGAAACCGGATCACCGCATAGACGACTGCATGCGAAGAAACACTCCATCGTAAAGGCAAATGCATCGATCAAGCATGGATGTTGCGGTAATCAGCCGTATGCGTCCATCGCACAGGAGTTGCACTCGTCAATCGATTGCGGTCATCATGTAAAGTTGCAGTATTAAGCGAATGCGGCCATTGAATGATTGCGGCTATGCGACAACACAAACTAATGGGATCATCGCAAGGTAGGTGGAATGAACGCATCAACGCATCTACCTCGAGAAAGTCCAAAAGATGATGTTGACATTTCACCTACCACGCCGTTAGTGGCAGAGGTTCAGAAAGGACTAACACACCGAACGTCAGACTCAGAGTAGTCCAATTAATGTTGTCGGAGACCCAAACTCTATAAATAGAAGCCGATGAGCAGAAATTCAAGTTATTCAAGGTTTTCGCCTGAGGTTTGCCTAGGACGAATCCTTGTGATCTAGACAACTATATGAGAAGATGGTTGAGAGTTCTTCATCTCCTTCATCCATTTCGAGTGACGATCGGAGCCTTCGACCGGAGCTAGATCTCGAGAGAGTCAGCTCTTCTGCCCATCCATGGCACCACGAGCAGCCTTGACGCACATCCGTTGGGAGCAAATCTTTGCTTCCAACTGGTCATTTCCTTTTCCTTTCTTTTCTCATATTATATTGTATGACATTTTGGAATTAAGGAATTAATACAATCTATTTTCAATGCATTTCTCTGTTCCTTAAAGATAAGCTAAAGAAAGAACCTAATGACTCGAGAGAGAGTCTAAAGAAAGAACCTAATGACTCGAGAGAGCTAGGTTAGAATCTAGACTTGAGAGAGCAAGATTAGTTCAGCATAAGCAAGAGATAGGGACTTAAAGATAAGCTCTGTTTGTCAACATGCATCGCATGCACCCTAGTGGTCGCCTTGTTTGTGTATCATCGCATAGACAAGAATTAGAGGCTTATGTGTAGGCCTTATAGGCACCTTTGCACGTACATCGCATGCGTTCTAGCATTAGAAGCCATAACATTCGCACCGAGAGGTGGTTTACTATTGTATGTATGTTGCATGATCGCATGGCTTGCTTGACTAAGGTTGTCCTTGTAGTCACTCTTAAGGGTTGCAATGAAATCATCTTCGCATTTTATCTATTTTCCCATACATTTATTTCAAGTCAAGGTTTGTCGCATCTCTACCTTTCATGCATATTCTCATTGCATTTTCTGTTAGATAGAAGTAGGAGTAGGATTAACTTAGCAACATCCCCTCCATTCTTTTATTTATATCGCCGCATGCATATCACTGCATATATATAGCTACAAGTCCCTGTGTTCGACCTCGGATTACCCAAGAAACTTGCGTTCGCGTTATACTTGACGTGAGTGCAAGGAAACTTGTGGCAGGATGCATGGTTATCGCATACATTCGTTAACGCATTATCAGTCTAATGTATGACCATCGATGCATGACTATCAACGCATATCTTAGGAATATGCATCACATACCGCGTCCACGGGATTTTGGTTGTCGAGTAAAATTGACTTCTAATTTCCCGCCATCAGATCCATATCACTTTGGACGAGCATATATTTGGAAGAGACAAATTTATTTATTTAAGCCACGATGATTTGATCCAATATTGCAATATGGTTGAAATAGGCTACATGTGTATGTTGACATACACTGTGTAAGTATTATTCATCTAGATTCACTCATGTATACTTTGTTTCATGTTTAAATAATAAATTTTACTTTGTTTAGGCATCTTTGGGATGAATATGGTCGTGATATTACGAAGAAATTTTTTTATAATTGATCAAGCAAGAATATCGCCACACGTGAAGTCTTAAGATATTCGATCCAAAAATTTAGCCAATCAACTAGAATTGGCTAATTTAGACCAATTAGTCCTTATTCCATATAACACAGGGTAAGTAACTACAAGTTCTTAAGTTATTTTTAATTTGCCTTATACACGTACTAATATTTCAAAATTGTTGCTTATTATAGTTATCATTGGATATTGATTGTAATCAATCTACAAGAAAATTGTGTTTATGTTTTGGACTCTCTTCGAAGTAAGGTTCAAGAGGATTTTCATGGAGTTATAAATATGTAAGTGTAATTGAACTTTCTTAGCTCTTAATTGAAGTATTTATGTTTAAAAACTATTTTAATTGAACTTTCTTAGCTCTTAATTGAAGTATTTATGTTTAAAAACTATTTTAATTGAACTTTCTTAGCTCTTAATTGAAGTATTTATGTTTAAAAACTATTTTAATTGAACTTTCTTAGCTCTTAATTGAAGTATTTATGTTTAAAAACTATTTAGTAGATTGAAAACATGGCAAGCCAAGCACGATCTCCAACACCATCGTTCTTCTCCTAAATGGAAACCTGTAAAGGTAAATTTGCATTCATTTTTTAACCATTTATGTTCATTCGGACATAAGAATAATTGTTTTCAACTTCTTTATATGCAGTGCCCTCGTCAATTAGATTCTGTAGGATGCGAGTACTATGTGCAAAAGTATATACACGAAATAGTGCATAATCCCACTACTCCCATTACTAGCCTCGTACGTAAATTATTTATTTTTTATATAGTACTAGCTTTAATTTAATAAATGGACGTAAACTTATGTTAAATTTATCTTTTTTTTTTTCCTCTTTGTAGTTTAATACAAAAAATGCATATACCCAAGGAGAGATTGACGTAATTCGTACCCAATGGCCAAGTTTTGTTAGCCGATTTGTGTAAGGATGTAATTCTTGTTTTTTGTCTCAATAGAATGTAAATACTAGCTTAGAATGAATGCAAATTTATCTAACCATGACCTGTTTATTATTGGAATCTTTATGCATAACATTTTTTGTGTTCATGGGGTATTTGGGCTGTTAAGTATTCATGGAATTAGTACTAATTGATATTTCTGAATGAGAGAAATGATGACTTGGTGTAAGTATTCTGGTATTGTTATGCAAATGTTTGTGATTAGTGTGTTTATTTCATTTTTTTGATGAGAATATGTAATGGATTGGAAATATTGATTCTTGTTTGTGGTTAAATTCATAGGTGGAAGACAAATATTTATGGCTTGCAATGCAAATTTTTGTTTATATACTTTTTAATAAAAAAACAATGACGGACATTTCCTGACCCAACACGAGGCATATAATATCGTTTTTAACTTTTAGACCAAAAAAATGGATTCGGCAATGGAATTTAAAAAAATGGACAGATTATGGGCTTCAATGTCGGTTAAGAGGGCTTCATTTGAAAAAAGTCTTCAGTTGCAACCGATATTAAAGAACTTTAATGCCGGTTGGAAATTTCATTGAAGACCTTTAATGTCGGTTGCAACCAACATTGAAAACTGTGTTATTAAAGCTCTTTAATGTCAGTTTAAAACCGACCATTAAAGGACTTTAATAACACTATCTTTAATGTCGGTTTAAAACCAACATTAAAGCCTAAAATTCTTCCAATACTCTTTGTTTAATTGTTAAATTCGTTTGTGGATGTACGGATTAATGGAGTTTTCTGGGATGAAACCTCGGTTTGATTAATTCTTTTGCATTTTTTCGGTTAATTGTAAAGGTCCCTGCGTTTTTGGGCATAAGTAATTGTTATTGAGTCTGAAACTCAAAGTTACTTTGAGTATTGAGTCGTTCATAAGGAAGTTCAGAGCAAGGGTTGTTGTTCTTCGAGGAAGAAGACGATCAAGAGTTGATCGGGTCGTGTAGATGATGGGGTAGGCGATCGCTGAGTATCGGATGCTCAGGTGTCGTTTAATGTGCGCACGCACTAGACGATCATTTAGCTTAGCAAGCTTCATCGCTTTGTACTCGACTAAACGATCGCGGAGTAATACACGGTAGATCGTTTACCTTTCACCGCGTTAAGCGATCGCCTAGAGGATCAGGCTTCACAACCTTGTTGTCATCTAAGCGATCGTTTAGCTTTTCACACTATCATCTAGTGTGCGCTAAGCGATCGTTTACCTGTGCATTTAAACGATGGAGCTTCACCCGACGATTCAAGACTTGGTTCACCTGAGAACTGGTTGGCTCGATGAAAAATGTAATAGATAGAATTATTTCATTCCGGTTTTGTATAAGTTCATCTCGATCCATTAATCTTTGGTTTATTACATGAGATGTATGGTTATTTATATGTCATATGGTATGCACATATAGTAAATCTCACCTTAGGTTATGCATTGGTCATGCATCATCTCTTTATTGTATATGTTATAATTTAGAGAAGCATGATTTAATTACGTAAGAGCATGCTCATGCATCATATAATATAAGAGTTATATTTATGCATGCATAAAAAGCATTGACATGCATCATCTTTATATTATAATTGTTAAGTATAAAAGCAGTAATTATTTCATGGCCTGTCTTACACAATCTTATCGTGTAGAATATCCATGTTCATATGTCTCTACATGAACAAACTAATCACATCGTTTATAACACTTTACAATATTTGTAACAATCATAAAGTGAGTCGTATTCAACAGTATCTCCATAAATGGGTATCTAACTTAATCCATGTACTATAGACTATTTAGGCTATTATATTCGAGCTTGATCCAATTTATGTCTCCACATAAAGTCCAAGTATTCATAACAATAGCCAAAGGTCCGTAGTTTATTGGATTTATAGTTATCAATTCAATTTCATTCAACAACATTTTCTTAATAAACTTTATATATGTTTATTGTTTACAAACTACGAGTTTTAAGACATACAACCCAACACTTATTTGACTAAAGATGTAAATTTTTTTAACCAGATCGATAGATCTATATAGTCCAAGGTGGTTTTTGGACACGACGAAACAGTACTAGCTTAAGGGAAATGTATTGTTGTCATGCATACTAAGCAAGGTGAATATAAAATATCCAATATTTTGTATGTTCCAAAATTATCTCAAAACTTGCTTATTATTGCTCAATTGTTGCAATAAACTTTATGTGTTTTTTAAAGATCAGATCTGTGTCATTTATGACCCTCAAGGAGCAAAGATTGCAAGGGTCAAAATGATTGAAAATGCATTTGTCTTATATGATGATTCATTGTGTTATCATGCTTTTAATGCCAAGTAAAAGAAAGTAAAAGGTGACACCAATGCTTTGGACACAAAGACAACGAAGCTTTGAAATTTTGGCCTTCTTCTAACATGGTTGATAATATTTTCAAATTTACCTTTATTAATCAGATTTGTAACAGTTTTCATGAAGGGAAGATGCACAATCTACCTGATCTAAAAGAAAGACTTGATTTGATTGTTAATGTCTTTAATTTTGGTACCAAATGGTAGAACAAGACACATCAAAGTCAAGATTTTATTTATTGCTAAAAATAAAGAAAGAAAGAGAAAGAAAGCAAAATCATTAAACAACTCGTCGACATTCTCACAAAAACTACACATGTACTGTTTATTTTTCCACACCAAAAGTTAGGTGTGACAAAGAAAAACTTCAAGGAGGAGGGTTGAATTATGAGTTTTTTTCCCCCTTTTTCCCTTTTAGTTTCAAATTTTGATTCCAGAAGTTATCTACTTTATTATTTGATTTTTCCTCCAGTTTTTGGCTTTTTATTTTAAGTTATTAAACTTATGCTTTTAATATGCCTTTAATTTGTAAGTTATTAAACTTACCATTTATTCCATAAAAAGGTGATGTCTCATATAAAATATGTATCACAATCTTGAAGATCACATTTTTCGCATCACAAATTTGTGTATCACATTTTAAGTATCACCATGATACACAAAATTGATGCTTATGGTTGTGTTTAATTTCAATTTATTTTCATTGTTGAGTTAAAAATTTCAAAATTGTATTTATTATTTTGAAAGTTTTAATAAATTAGTTTAGTTCTTAAATTTAGTAAAGCTTCCTCACAAATCAATAGTCTCATTATAAGTTATTGTCTAATTCTCACGTGATTTCTACTTTTGTTAGAATGGTAATTAATTATTGCATTCTGTCTAGTTGATAGCTTTGAATTTTAATTCAAAACATAACAAAAGTCAAAAGAAAAATTAATGAGATTTAGGTAACACAAGTGAGTGTACAATTTAACTAAATTATATGATCGTATTAAAATTAAATTCGAACCATGAAAATTAAATTCCAACTTTTTAAATAAGAATACCTTTGCACTTGAGGATCTTATATTTTGTTTAAAAAGTTATTTTTGAAATATCACAACAATTTTCTTTTTTAAACACAAATTTTTAAAACTAGTCTTTTAAATTTTGAAAATGATCTATTCTTAACTTACCTCGTTTTAATTTTAAACGCAATCCTTATTTATTAATTTATTTTTTTAGAATACATTATGTGAACCTACAACTTTTTTAGAAGAAATAGATGATTGTTTGAGGAAAAAAATTAAGAAATAAAAAGAGAAAAAGAAGAAATATAGATACTTTAATTGCTAATAGATGAGGTTTGCAAAACATAAAGTCATAAATTATCATTATAGAGAATTAAGTTTAGGTTTTTATATGTCTTAAACTTAGATTTTGTTACAACATGTAAAAATTATGATAACTCAAATCATATAAACCACATGCTATCAACTTGGGTTTCGATTTTCATTTTTAAACACGATTTTTCATATAATTAAAAATTCATTTTAAAGGATTAAATGCATGTTTATTTTGAACATTATAGATTTAGTTTCATCTATTTCCAAAATTACAATTAAAACCTCCAATATTAGTGGAAAACTCGAAAGGAAAATGGGCCTAGGATGTCATGGGCCGGGTTTAGGCCCATTTATGAATGCAAGTCACATTGCACGTATAAAAGCCGTGTGGGCAGTTCCAATCGTTGGAACGGCGTGTCTCTCGAGTCTTCAATCAATCTTCCATTTCGCAAGGCAAGGCCAGAAAAAAAAAAAAAAAAAGGGCAAATATCAATTTATGTCCGTAAACTTTGAGAGGTATTGTTTTAAACCCTAAACTTATAATTATATCAATTTAAACCCTATGGTTTCAATTTTAATTTAAACTTTGAACTTTCTTAATTGTATCAATTTAAACCCTCAAATATATTTTACTTGGATACATTTATGAAAATTCAAAGTTTAAATTGATATATTTATGAAAATTTAAGATTTAAATTGATACATTTACGAAAGTTTAAAGTTTAAATTGATACAATTATTAGTATGAGTTTAAATTGATATAATATAGTTCTAAATTTTTCAAGATTTAAATTTATACAATTATTAGTTTATGGTTTAAAATATACAAACCCCAAAGTTCAGTAATATAAATTGATATTTGCCCAAAATAAAAAGGACAAATTACAAAAACTAATACGATGGCAATTATACTCAAACTATCCATCATAAAAGTCGAGCTATCAAACTTTTACAAGTTATTTAAATCCTCAAACTTACATAATTGAAAAAATTGTATAAATTTGAGGGGTTAATTTTTATCATTTCGGGTCCAATTTCTATAAGTTTAAAGGTCCAATTTTAGCATTACGTAATTTGTAGAACTTTGAGGATCAAATTTTTAAAATTGAAAGTTCAAGGATCCGATTATAATAATTGAAAGTTTGAGGATGTTGTTGCTACTAATGCCACACTTCAAGCATAATTTTTGTAATTTATCTTATATAAAATTATAAATGTGATTCCTATAATTTATAAAAAAAAAAATTGAATTTATTCTCATAATTTGATGATATTTTCATAAATATTAGGATTTTTCATGAAAAAATATTAAATTATAAGGACAAAATTTAAAAAAGTGAGAATGGTAAGATAAAAATAAAAATAAATTGTTTTTGGAGGTATAGGACAAAATTTGCAATTTAATAAAATGAAAAACAAAATAGAAAGAAATAAGAAGAAATATCAGCAGAAGACAGATCAGCGTAACCCCCCATGGAGTGTTCCAATATAATAACCTCTCAATTGCGGACGATTTCTTCTCTCCTTTTCTTAATCACACATGAAAAAACCAAGCAATTCCCTCAAAACCCCCCATTTCCCACCCATTTTCCCTTTTCAAAACCCTAATTTTCGCCCCCAATTCGTTGTTTTCCGGATACCTCACCGGTTTTCTCTTCCGATGATGCCCAATATCTGAGAAAAACACCTTCCATTGCATCCTTCTTTCTCCTTTTCTATTCAATCGGAACCCGAATTCGAGGATCTGATGGACTTCCAAGAAAGAGATTCCTCCATGGCCATTTCCAGGGCCTCGAATTCGTATATCAATGCCCTTTCCTTGACTCATTCTGCTTGGTTCGAGGTCCGGCTTTTTTATGTTCGAATTTCTCCCTGTGTCATTGCTAGCGTTCCTGACCATCTTAATTTACGCCACCTTCGACGCGAAATTGGTGTTTCCCTCGAGATTAATGGGTCTCAAATTCCAGCCTCCGACTCCGCTTCTATTGCCCTTCGTCGTGATCGGCTCAACAAGGAATCCTCTGAGGTTACCTATGTTAGCACTGACAGCATCCGGGTCTCGGGCGGTGTGGAGTTTGAGGTGTATGAGAATGAGGATTTGATTCTCTGTGGCTCTTTGGAACGAATCGAGGCCAATTGGATTAATGGGAGCGTTGGATTGGAGAACAATTCGAAGAAGACAGGTTGGACCATGGAATGTTTTATGGCTGCGTCCATGTGTTCGGGTTCCTCGGCCTTTTTCCAGCCTAAGCTTGGGGTTTCCTCCCCGGCAATTGAGGTTTATATTGCTGGTTGTTGTTCCGGTATGCCAGTGATCTTGACGCAGACAATTCAGGTTAGTCCGCGGCGGAGGAACTTGAGGCAAGGTGTCCTGGATGCAATTCCCGAGGATGAAGAAGTTGGAAAGGAGGAGAATGGAAGTAATGGGTTGATTCGGCACCAGAAAGTGCAGGTAAAATGTTGTTCCCCTCTTATAATTTTGTTCTCAATTCTCTAGGCGTTGTTTGAGCTCAGGAATTTTGGGGTTAGTATGTGCTGCGTGTAGAAAAGTGCACATCGCATTTTGCTGGTGGATATAAACGTACAATCTGGCTTGTTGATCCACGAGCAACTAAATCTCCGAATCTACAACTTGGGATTTGTAAAGAGTTGCAGCAGATGCTGTGCATAGGGCTTGTGTAAGAAAGCCAGAGCAGAGATGGCTTGTTTACATTATATGATGCGTTTAATTGACATTCTGGTCGAGTATTTGGGGTCATGAACTGGCACATGATATTGAGCTTGGTTGTATTTATAGTTTTAATCGCAAGATCCTTGTTTTCGTAGTTATTTATTTTTTTATAATGGGGTATGACTTATGAGGATCCCACCACTTGCATCCTCGGGGACTTCACAGACTTCAGGTTAACTCGATAGACTACAAGAATTTTAAATTATTAAGCTTTCTACACGGGCTTGAATTCTGCTTAATAGTAGTTTTCTTGTCTCATAATTCTAGATATTGAATTTCCATGTGCGATAGAGCTGGGTGACATTTTTATTTTAAAAGTTAGTACGCGTATTGAGGAATCATTTCATTATGCTGCAAGTACAACATTTTGATGGTGAATCTCCCGGTGTATTCATGCTCTTCACAGCATGTAATGCATCTGAAAGAACCAAAATGTTCAAATTTTGCCGTTCAATGCTTACAGAAAACACATGTGATGAGCAAAAAAGCGTTTTTCTCTCTTCACTATACTTTCTGGTTGCGAAATGAGTCAGACCATTTGGTTCTCCTCTATTGCTGAACCCTACATTTCATATCATTTCTGTTAAAATCTTTGTGTCTTGATCGTCTTACATCTGTGCGTTGACTACGTTGTACTTCAATCAATCATTGAAAGTTAAGCAATTTCTAGACATGCATAAATTTCCGATCAAGTTGCCATGCACCCGTGTTTTGTTGAGTTATTGTGAGGTGTGGAACACAGTTTAATTGAATTTTATTCTACTGATTATATTCCTTTCTTGTGCTCATGTAGATGCTAGAGTCTGAAGTTGATGATTATGACCCAGATGGTAAAATGGGGCATGGTTTCTATGGTGATGATGTTTACACCGGCGAAGATGGGCAGCTCTCATGGTTTAATGCAGGTGTCAGAGTGGGTGTTGGTATTGGTCTTGGAGTGTGCCTTGGAGTTGGAATCGGGGTTGGCTTGCTCATGCGTTCATACCAAACCACAACAAGACATTTTAGACGACGGTTTATGTAATTAGGATATTGTTACTTGGGAATCTGGAGATTGTTATACTAGTGAATAGACAATAAAGGGGAAGAGATTTTCGGGTTCCCAATCGTCAAGCCTGCACATAACATACAATAATGCAGGTGAGGAAGCATTAAGTTGTTAGGATTTTGAACGGAATCAAGAAGTCAGTGACAGCCACTCAAGGAAGTTGAACGTTAACTTCTTCTGTAGGCAGGATGAAAGCTGTACAGTCGCCCCTTTTTGTTCTTTTCTCTACATGAAGCACTCTCTCTCAGGCAGCAGAGACCTTCTTGCTCAGTTTCATGGCTACTTACTTTTCTATGACTATGATGTTTCTTTACATAAATTGCAGGGCTCGTGTTGGTGCTTATCCTTGATCGATGTAGCCTTTCATCAAAGGGGTAGCAACGGAACACAATCCTGCAGCAAAAAAGAATTTCCTAGGACAGAATAAGCTTGTGTGAGGTTTGATTTCGTCGTGAAGAGTATCTACTTTTCTTTACTGATGCTGTATAGGATACTGCCCTTTTTTATTCACTCCTTTTCGTTGGGGGTTAAATCACAAATATAGTCGCTTTACATTGTCATTTTTTTTCCTATACTTTAATCTGCTTCGATTTAGTCTCAGTAGTTTTGTAAATATATTAGTTTAAGGCCCCATTTGATAATCATTTGACTTTTGAAAATTAATCTCATAAACACTACTTCCACCTATAAGTTTCTTTGGTTTGTTATTTACGTCTACTAATGTTTTAAAAAACAAAGCTAAGTTTTGAAACCTTAAAAAAAAGGTGTAATTTTTATAAACTGTTTTTGGAATTTAAAGGAAAGGTGAAAACTATAGTAAGTAGATTATGAGGAAACAAACATAAATCTTTGAAACATAAAACTAAAAATGAAATCGTTATCCAATGGGGCTTAGTTTCTGAAGTTGATTATCCAGTTAAATAGTATTGTAAAGTTGACATAGTACAGATGGGGAGCTGCCCTGACATTTTCATATGTCGTACAGTTACGCAATAAAGTTCCCATAGAATGATGTCATTCGATGCTATTTAACTGGATAGTTAGATTTGGAGACGAAATTAATATTTTTGCAGAAGTACAAGAACTAACGCGAAGCACATGAAAAGACAAGATGAAAATGTTCAAATGACAAAGTACTAGTACTAGAGTTACATTTTTTCCCCCCCTCTGTTTGAATTGTTCTGTCCAAAAATTTTCTTACCTTTCATGGAGTGTAAATTACTTTCTTGTAGCAACTTTCTCTGGATGAGTTCTTTGAATGTGATTATGCATCAATCTCAGGCAGCGCCTTGAGCTAATTTCATTAGCATATGATTTGTTCCACTGTTTCTTCAGGTTGGTTGGTTACCTCATGCACTGGACCCAGAAATTAGTATTGTTTCTGTTTCGATTGGTTTTAGTTAGGAATGGATTTTAGTATAAGTTTGATTTCGTTTCATTGTTGATTTTTTTTTTTGACACATAGCTAAAAAATGTGACCATGTAGAAATGACACATAGGTAATCATAAAAAAGGAACATTACCCCGTAAGACGGTGAGGGCCCTTTCTTTTGTTTCTATGGTTAATTCTTAAACTATGAGGTCCTCTCTATATATTGGATCACTTTCTTTTTTTTTTTCCGTCAATGTTATTGTTAGCTTGTACAATTAATTCGTTTTGGCTCTATCCATGAAATAGCAAATGATCTTTTTCAACGATATCTACCTGTATGGTAAAGTGAGTTCGTCTTTTGGAAGAAAATGTTCTAATAGGATTTTCTTTGCTTAATGTATAAGCATTTGTTTATCCATGAGGACATTGAGGAGATGTTTTTATATTAGAGAACGATGTGGGATTTGATGAAATATGATAATACCAAAGTTTGATTAGGTGTAGCCTAATCTAATCTTATGTATCTCTTTTCTATACATAATAAAATAAAAAATTTGACGTGCGACGGTTTCTTATTGGGTGTTGTATGGGTTAAAGATGTGTGTAGCCCATATTGTACCCAATTATTTTTCAAATTGGAAATCTAAAAGTTAAAAGGACTAAAGGTAGGTGTGAAGAAATTGGGTCTAAGATTAAAATTTAAAAATGGAAGGATTGTGATAGGAACTAACATGGTAAGATAAATAGAAAAATAGTCTTGTGATATTAACTTGAGCATAATTCGCCTGCTGCGTCCATGGCATGTTAGGCCTATTGAAGGGACCAAATTAGAAGTGGTGATAAAATTAAATTAAAAGGAAGCATTTGACGGTTTTCTGAACTTGATGTTTTCAAAGCAATGGGTTTAATACTCAAAGCATTGAATATAGATAATCAATTTGATTGAGTTGTGATATTACAGCAGTGTAATTGAACATTTTTTTTTGGGTGAAGTTGACCATAACTTGCATCTATAATGTACTATCTTTCTTGCCCCTCGGATGGTTAGGTTAGGATGACCTGGTGAAATTTCCCTCCAGATTTTGGAACCTTCGTCCATTCCTTTTTTTAACTTTATTATTTTAAACTATAGGTTAAGATACTATTTTAGTCTGAAGTTTGTACAATTTTAGTATATATTCTTAAACGTCAAATTTTAGACCCATGCTTTCAATTAATTTAAATTTTAGTCCCTACTTCTAATATTATTATTATTTAACTAATATTGATAAAAATTAGCTTCGAAACACTAAATTTAAGATTTATTGAAGTTACTATAACTAAATTAGGCATTTGAAATTACGTGGGTTAAAATTGAATAAACTTTAACTTATATAGATGTATTTTGACCAATAATTAAAAAAACTTATGACTTTTTCCCCCCCTTCAAATTACCTAATCTCTAAGTTTTGTCCTTTAAACGAGTTTCTTTATTCTACAGGATGGTTCCCTTTGGTGGTTCAATAATTCGTAGTTGGCCGACTTTTGTTTCTTATATTATAGTTTATGTCCACTCGACGCTCGTTGTGAACCTTTGTTCGCTCCGACGTGGAGTCCCAACTCTTCCTATAGTGTCTCATAGAAAATAATTTTACAGAGAAAGAAAGAAGAAGATAAATGCACTGAAGAACATCATTTCATTTTCTTTTAATAGAAGTTCAATGAACTGTTTTATTTATAGACCTAAAGTTAAAATAAAATAAAATAAAATATATCAATAATTTCTCTCTAGCAGTTCATAACTGATTTATTAAACTGATTTAACTCCCTTCTTAGTGAGCTGCCTTAATATCCTCCCTCAAGCCTATGTCAGTGGTTTCACAGACACCCAGTTTAGAATGCAAAGCTAGGAAGGAAGGAGCAAATAGAGGTTTGGTAAAGATATCGGCTATTGAGTTGTTGCAGGTAAATGTTGGATGGAAATTTTGCGTCGTAAAACAAGATCTCGAACAAAATTAGTGTCTATTCCAACATGTTTGGTTCGAGAGTGTTGGATAGGATTGGCACTCAGATGAACAACTCTCAATTTATGACACCATAGAATAGGTGGTCTGGGGATGAAAATTCCAAGTTCTCTGAACAATGAAGATAACCAAATCAATTCGGTAGCAGAATTGGCTAAACAGTGAAACTCAACCTCTGTACTTGATTTGGAAATAGTTTGTTGTTACTTTGCTCCCCAAGTGATCACGTTGTTACCAAATAAGACACACAAACTAGAAGTGGAATGTCTATCATCTGGATTTGAAGCTCAGTTTGCATCAGTAAATGCTTGAACTGGAAGATTTTATAGTTTGGTGAGTAATAATCCTGCATTTTTAGACCCTTTTAAGTTGCGCAATATTCTTTTCACTGCCCGCCAATGAGATAACTGAGAATTATGCATAAAATTGGCATACTTGGTTGGCCGAGTAGGCAATTTTAGGTCGAGTGAGAGACATATTGAAGTGCTCCCACCACATTTCTATAAAGATGGGGATCTGAAAAGTTCTCACCGTCTCTAACTGATAAAATAAAAGAGCTGATTATAGGTGTTGAAATGGAGTTCGCATCTTAGCTTTTGATAGTATATCATAAATGTATTTGGTTTGTGACAGAAAGAAACCACCAACTGATGGATAGGACACCTCTACTCCAAGAAAGAAACTAAGTTGTCCCAAATCCTTCAACTTGAAGGTAGAATCAACTGCTGAATTATTGTTGGTGATGAGCCAATAATTATTATATCATCTACATAGATGAGAATATAACAAGAGTAGTCTTTTGTTTGTCTCATAAACAAAGAGGAATCTATATTTGAGTTTGTAAAACCATGAGAGATTAAAAAAAAAAAAAAAAAACTTCAATCAATCAAAGCAAGCATGAGGGGCTTGTTTGAGGCCATATAAGGCCTTTTTTAATCTACAAACAATTGGAGTAGAGGCTTCAATATTAGTAGAAAAACCAAGAGGTTGTTCCATGTATACTTCTTCTGTCAGAATGCACTAAGTATGTTTAATGAAGATTGCATTTGAAAGGCTAGGAGAAGAAATATTTTCTAAGTGTTGCTTGTATATGCGTTCAGATGGTGAACTTGGTCGACGTGTAGGAATTGGAGAATAACATAAGCAAGCCAGAGGAAGGGCAAGAAAATATGCTAAGTAAAGAAGCTTAAGCTCTCGGGTAGAAAGGGATACAATGACGCATAATGGTAAGATGGAGAAATGGCTGTGTGAGATAGGTGTTGAGAGCCATGGTGAGTTTGAAAAGGTAAACACATAGAGGATGCGGCAGGGGAGACGTTACGTCAATAGTTAGATGGGCCGCAGGACATAAGGCATATGTTGACTAAGGGCCAAGTTTGGGCATCGTGCTTGCGAGGCGATGGCCAAGCGGTTGGAGCTTATGCAGCAGACTTGGACGTGCATATAAGCTTAAGAGGACGTTGAAGAGTGCAATGGAGATTTGGAAGTGTTGATAAGCAGCATGATTTCATGCATGGGTTTAAGCCATGAAGGCAAGACGTAAAGGCTAAGATGCGTTGGGCGAGAGAAGGGAATGCGTTGCAAATTTAACCAATGCGATGGTTTAAAAACCTAGGTGTTAGTGAGGAGACGAAAGATTTCAACTTAATCACCGTGCTGAGTGGGACAGCTATCGGTTTAGATGCTCTAAACATGTTTAGCATACATGATAACCATGCACTCCTAAGTATATAAGGGAGGTTGAAAGAAGAGCTCGATTTGGTTGATCTAATTGTGCTAAGGGAGAAGAGTTCAGTTGACTTAGAAGCTTCATTGGGGTTGAAGAGGATTGAAGGTGTCAAAAGGAAATTATTTGATTTTGGGTTGGAACTTGAAGAATTTTCGAAGGGTTCAAGAGCTTGTAGACCTGATCGAGTAAAGTGAGAAGACTGATGAAATTTAGGCTCATTAGGAGGAATCGGGAGCTCAAAATTTGAGACAAGGAAGCTAGGATAATTACGAATAAGTTATTAGAAGGAAATTTCTTAAAATAATGTCTGGAATTTAAGTTATTCATACGAGAAAGTTGAAGTCTGGAAATTGGAGGTTGAATAAGCAGACAGCTGAAAGCTCCAATTTAGAGCACTAGTAAGCACACGAGCGTACATGCCTGTGGTGTGTGCAAGGGGTGAATGCATGACCGCAAAGGAGAGTTTTGGTTGAAGTCGAAAATAGACGCGTGAGCAAAAGCGTGACACATTAGCACGATAAGCATGTCTTAAGGCATAAGTAAACACTCGTGGCCGTATGACACCCAGAAGCCAAATGCGAGGTAAATTTGGCTAAGAATGGGATGCATTATGAGGTGCAATGCGATGATGGGTGCGATGGTTACCTTAAGTTTAATATCAAGCTTTATTGTTTAAGTTAAGCTCAAAAGGGAGCTAATGGTGTTAACCCATGTATTCCCTAATGTTATAGGACAAAAGCCTATAGGAGAAGCCTGTCACCGGGAGGGGGGGGGGGGGGGGGGAAGTAACCTAAGATTGTGAGTGATAAGTTTTAATGAATGTTTTTCTAATGCATGCCTGAAAAATGAATGTCACATAATCAATGTTTCCAAATGTTGAAGATATTTACGAATTTAGCATGTGTTTTAATGGAAGTTTTCTAAGGAAGTTTTATAAGCATATTCCATGTTTTACAAGGCACCATGTGTTACTATGAAATCATCAAAATTTAATCATTTTAAATGCATACTCTATATATGTTTTATGCGTTTATATGTTTATACCTTGTACAAACCCTACTCTGTGTGCACGTATGTTTATATGTTTATACTATGAAATCATCAAAATTTAATCTATATTTTAAGGATCCTTGACATAGAAGGTATGACAAGGTGGTGAGGATCCATTCAACTCTGTGTGCACGTATGACTATTTTATTGATGTTGATGAGATCGAGAAAAAGGGCTCTCTCACAACTAAGGTTATTAAGGATTGAGCAAAAGGGCTCTCTCACAACTAAGGTTATTAGGGATTGAGCAAAAGAGCTCTCTCATAACTAAGGTTATTAGGGATTGAGCAAAAGGCTATCCCGCATGATTAGACAGTGGAGTAATGAGCTAGTGGCGTTAACCTAAGTATTCCATAATGTTACAGGACAAATGCCTATAGGGTTATACTACAGTATTTATGTAAGCTTAAAAGGGAGTTCATCATGATGAATGATCCTATAGTATTTATGGACCTGATGAATAGGGTGTTCAAGGAATTCCTTGACACTTTTATGATAGTTCTCATAGATGATATCTTGGTTTACTCCAAGACAGAGATAGAACACGAGGAGTATTTACGAAAGGTTTTGGAGACTTTGAGGACAAATAAATTATATGCTAATTTTTCTAAATGTGAATTTTGGTTGAGGTAGGTGTCCTTTCTAAGACATGTGGTGTCAAAGGAAAGAGTATCTGTTGATCCCACAAAGATTGAGGCAGCTACAAGTTAGCCTCAATTTTCTGGGTTTAGCAGTCTACTACCGACGATTTGTGAAGGATTTTTCTCGCATAGCCATTCCCTTGACTTAGTTGACTAGAAAGTGAGCTTCCTTTGTTTGGAGTAAGGCTTGTGAAGATAGTTTTCAGAATCTTAAACAGAAGTTGGTTATTGCTCCAATTCTTACAGTACCAGATGGAACGAACGACTTCATTATTTATAGTGACGCCTCCAAGAAAGGGTTGAGGGTGCGTGTTGATGTAGCAGGGTAAGGTAGTTGCTTATGCCTCTCATCAGTTAAAGAACCATGAACGAAACTATCCTACACATGATTTGGAATTGGCAGCAGTGATTTTTACTTTAAATATCTAGAGGCATTATTTATATGGAGAAAAGATATAAATTTTAACCGACCATAAGAGTTCAAAATACATTTTCACTCAGAAGGAGTTAAAATGAGACCTTGTAGGTGATTAGAACTGGTGAAGGATTATGATTGTGGATTTTGTACCACCCAGGAAAGACAAATATAGTGTCGGACGCTCTAAGTAGGAAGGTAGCTAATTCAACAGCCATGGCTACCAGACAGACTCATCTATGCAAGGATCTTGAACGGGCTGAGATTGCGGCAGTAGTGGGGGAAGTCACTGCACAGTTGGCGCAGTTGTCGATACAACTGACCTTGAGGCAGAGAATTGTTGATGCTCAATGGAGTGATCTTTACCTTATTGAAAAAGTTCATAAGGTGGAGTCAGGTCAGCGTGGTGAGTTTTCTGTATCTGCAGATAATGGTTTTCTCTATCAGGGACGCTTATGCGTACCAGCGAACATTGACCTTAAGAACGATTTATTATTGGAAGCTCACAGTTCCCCATTTTCGATACATCCTTGCAGCACCAAGATGTACCAGGACTTAAAGCGTTGTTATTGGTGGAATGACATGAAAAGGAAGATGGAAGAGTTCGTCAGTAAATGCTTAGTGTGTCAACAAGTGAAAGCCTCAAGACAGAAGCCAATAGGCTTATTGCAGCCCTTAAGCGTACCAAAATGGAAGTGGGATAATGTGTCTATGGACTTCATCATGGGGTTGCCCCATACTACAAAGGGTTTTACTGTGATCTGGGTTGTGGTAGACAAGCTTACTATGCTAACGCATGTCGTTCCAGGGAAGTTTATCTTTTCGGTGAATAAGTGAGCGTGGATATACATGAAAGAGGTGGTGAGATTGCATGGAGTACCTATGTCCATTGTGTCAGATAGAGACCCTCGTTTTACATCTAATTTTTGGAAGAGTCTCCAGTCAGCATTTCGTACTCAATTGGATTTTAGTACAGCTTTTCACCCACAGACTGATGATCAGACATAACGTTTGAACCAGACATTGGAGGATATGTTGTGCGTTTGTGCATTAAAGTTGTTAGGGTGTTAGGACTCTTACCTACATTTGATGGAGTTTGCATATAATAACAGTTATTAGGTTTTTGGATCTAATGCAGAGAGTTTCTAATTATTTGAGAGGCGTTGGTTATTTACACTAAGTTAATGGCATGTATGCAAGAGAAATAAGAGTTATGCGAGGGGAAAATGGATTTATAGATGAATGGTTTTAAGTGTAAATGGTAATCGAATGGAGATGGTACAAATGTTCAATCTAAGTGTATTTGCTATGCATTGGAAGTCTATTCTTTAGTTCATGCTATGTTCAACATCTCCAAATGTCACACATAATCCTATCTCTAAGGTGCATGGTTAGTTACAAAGAACAGGCAACAAGCATGAACAATTCTATCTCTAAAATTACTTCACGCCCTGACTTGATGCGTCTAACAGTTAAACTACTTTCTCGAGTGATTTAACTGCTATTTTACTTCAATCTACAGATTAAGAAGATTCAAGCAACAAATTTCATGCACAAGCCAGAAAGTTCACAAACACAAACAACTTTGAAAGTAAATAGATGGAGAAATGAAAAATGGTTGAAGATATGATTGAATTAAAGATAATAAGTGTTGATACAAATAATCTTAGTTCAATTAAATGGAATAGTGGATGGAAATACAAAGTAAAAAGGAATAAGTCAAGTTGTAGAGTTCAATCTCTTGTTCTCTTAGGCTTGTTTTTAATGCTTGCTATGACCAACTTGGTGAAGGAGTTGAAGAAGATATCTCTCTCTCAAGATTCTCTTAAGTAACACCTTTTTATCAATGGTGGAAAAATGGTGGTCGTCCCTCCTCCTACTTGCTTGGTAACAACAAAGGTGAAAAGTTCTAACTACTGGCTGTCTATGTTCTAAATTCTAACTTTCTAACTCTTTTTCTTTGAGGTGACTTCTCCTTATATAAGTAATCTCTCAGCAACTTGGTGATGTGATTACATTAAATTCCATGTCCTGAGATAGTCGTCTGCCACTCTGATTCAATAAGATGTCGACAGTTAGATGCTCATGCCTGCAAATTGTGATTTGACATAAAATGCATGAGCCAAATGAATCCTTCATGCGTCGAGTAGTCTTGGACGCATACGCCTTACGTTAGCTTCGTCTGCAACATTTGGTATATTTTTTTTATTCATGCATTGAGGTGCGTTAGTAAAGCAGCTTTTATTTAAAACAATACTTTTGTACGAGTTTATCACATATGTTAAATTCCACGTGTTTTCTTTTGCAATGAATGCATTTACATCACTAAAAATCCTAATTATTCCAACTTTGAGAGAAAAATAACTTGTATTTCTACAAGTTATCATCAGGCTACCATTGTCATATTGTCGTTTGACGCCCTATATGGAAAGAGTTGTAGATCTCCCATTTGCTGGGATGAAGTTGGTGAGAGGAAGTTGCTAGGACCTGAGCTAGTACAAATCACGAATGAGGCAATATAGAAGATTAGAGCATGCATGCAAACAACTCAGAGTAGACAAAAGAGTTACGCTGATGTTAGACGTATAGACCTAGAGTTTGAAACTGGTGACTTTGTGTTCTTAAAAGTGGCACCTATGAAAGGTGTTTTGAGGTTTGGAAGAAAAAGGGAAGCTAAGTCCACGATTTATTGGGTCTTTTGAGGTCTTGAAGGGGATTGGCTATGTAGTTTATCAATTGTCGTTACCATCACCTCTCTCTTTAGTTCACAATGTTTTTCAAATCTCAATGTTGAGGAAGTATGTGATGGATCTGTCCCAATGTGGTGGACTTTGAACCATTACAGTTGAACAAGAACTTGAGTTATGAGGAGAAGCTTGTTCGAATTCTCGCCAAGGAGGTGAAAAATTTACGCAACAGGGAGATAACACTTGTAAAGGTTTTGTGGCAGAATCACCAGTTCGAGGAGACTACATAGGAGCGAGAGGATGAGATGAGAGCTCAATATCCAAAGCTTTTTTAGGAATAAACTTTCGAGGATGAGAGTTTTTTAAGGAGGGAAGAATGTGACATCCCAAATTTTTCTATGTAATTTAATTCAGTAAATATGTAATATTTGAGAATTATTTTAGATTTTTTAAGGTTAAATTGAATTATTGTAAAAGAATAATTTAATTTTAATTTTTCTCTATCACAGGGTCAAAGTTCTTACGTAGCTCCCTTAATGAGACTATGGGAGGGCAAAACCAGTCTGTCTCGAGGATAATATAGATGGCTTACTTGGCCTAAGGCAACAGAGGCGCTGCGAGACGTCGTGTGTGAAGGAACTTATTAAGACCCTGAGCTGAAACGTGAAGATCAGTCCCAAACTTTATTTTACAGAAACAAAATTTCATAAAAGAAAATATGCATACAAAAAACAATTTACAACATGCAATAAAACAAACAGAAGAAGAAAAATAAGATTTCTTGAAAACCTTGCCTTTGAAGAACTCATAGTCTACACAAAAATTCCCTTCTCCAGATTGTCATGAACAAAACATGATCGAAGATGACCACCACCTATTGGAGCCTTCTGTATTCTCTTTTGGGATGAGAATCTCTAAGAATGTGTGACCTCTTACGTTTTTGGAAGAAAATGAATACAAATCACGTCAAGAAGAAGCAATAATTTCCCCCACTCTTCACGATTATATAGAGAGAATTGAGGGGAGGGGAGTTATTTTTCTCCCTTTAATTTAAAATAAAATAAAATAAAAAATAAATTTAGTTTTGAATATATATATCATATATAACATATAACCTATAGCTTTAATTCTCTCATTAATGCAGGGTATTTAATATAAATCTCATTCATACTAAATTTAATTATATGAATCCAATTCACATAATTAATATTTGAATCATATTCAAATATCTATTTCCTCTCAAATAAACTTTATATTATAATGTATTAAATACATTATAGTAATTATGTCATATATAATTAAATTAAATTAATTATATCACATACAATCAATTCCCTCATTTAATTTGAACAATTCAAATTAATCCAAAATTAATTCTCATTAAATCTGTGTTGAGGCACAGAAGATACCTCATGGATCTGTAAATTGAAGCTTTAATGGTACTTAATAATTAATTAAATTCTTTTATTTAAATTACTCAACACCCATTAACGGTTGGGCACTCCACTAAAGACTGACAACTATACTTTTTGCACTACATATATATTTTTGTGTCCATTGGATATAAGTAGTCAATAAAGCGATGACCCTTCACAAATTGCTCATAAGTACAACTAGGCCAAATTTACCGTTTTGCGCTTATAGTTACATCTAACTCTTTAAGTATCACTGGTCCCTCCAATGAACAATAAGCCATAGTCTAACTATGATCAAACCCCTCTCGGGCCAAGAGAGGGTGTGGTGTCACATTGTTCAAGCCCCAGAATCAACCCTTAAGGGAGGAATTTATCTATTTACCCCAACGTTAGGGACAGAGTGAATTCCGTCTTGTGTAACTATATTCCCAACTCCCCAATCAGACGAATCCTCAAAATGGTAGGCTTATTGAGTCGGCAATTTGACAACTCTCACCCATACAAATCAAAGGACCGTCTTCATAGCAGGAGTTCATAATTCATTTAGGATTTAGGTCATGTCACCTATGGTCATCCTGGTGAAACGCAAATCTTTATTATAAACGGTGTTATATAGTGAGACTAGTTATTTCGTGGTCCAGTCTTATACAAACTCCTTTGTATAGAATACCCCCGTTCATATGTCTCCACATGAATGATCGTGATCAGATCATTTGTAGCACTTTACAACAAATGTAACATCTATAAAGCGGGTCGTATATGTAGTATCACTAGGATAAGGTATCCAATTTTATCCATCTACTATATACCATTTAAGTTATCACTTAAACATGATTTAGCTGTATATCTCTACATACATGTTTAAGTTACAAATGATAACCTTAGATGTTAGTTTATTAGTTTGTGGGTTTAATGCTACTAAATGTCAAATAAAATATCTCATATTTTATTAAATAAATAAAATGTTTATACAATACAATTACAAACTACATAACCCTACGAGATTTAGGGCATTAACCTCAACAGCGTGTGCAAGAACTTTGACTAGGGATGATCGTCGGTCAGTCAGAGTTGGTTTTTCGACCATACGACACCAAACTGATCATAATCGTTTTGAAAAATGACCAAACCATCCCGACCTTGCTCTTTTAATTTTATTTATTTACTTACTTAGAAAAATGCTTTATTTAATTATTTACCATTTAGTAGTTAGTACTATTAGCTATTACTATTATAGTATTAGAAAAAAAATTATATTTTGTTATAAATTATTATCGTAATAAATAACAAATTTCTAATACAAATTAAATTAACTATCAAAAGTCAACTAATTAAAAACTAGGTTTAGAAAAACTAATTTAAAGATTTATAAAAGTTAAAGTCGAGTAAAATAAGAAATGGAATAGTAAAAGCAAGGGTAATTTAATTTTCAAAATTTTTCATATCTAAAAAAAAAAATCATTTTCCCCATTCATGGTTTCCTTCCAGCTTCAACTATGTAAAAATTTATTATTTGTTAACTTCCTTTTTCTTCCTATGAATTTAGCTAGTCAATTTGGATCGAATATTGCCTTATCAATCATGTTTAGTTTTCTCTCTTAATTTGTGATTGTGATTCAGAATTTAAGATACTATTTTAAATTTTAATACTTATGGAAGATAGGTATTAAAATATTGATATGATTTGATTTGACAACTCTTAATATTTAAAATGTCCATTGTTTGGAATTGTGTTGGCTTGGCTTAATTGCTTAAAGAAGCACATAATACATGTATTTGAAAACAAAGCTAATAAGAGAGTCAAGAGTGTCTTCTTCATTCTGTTTGCAATTTGTATTATCATATTCAAATATCAATTATATTGTTCATAGTCTCATATTAAAAAAAATACAAATTACATTGTTTATAGCTTCATATTACAACATAAAGTTATAAACCGTCACAAATGTCAAATACAACCAAATTAGAAATTACAACATAAAGTCATAAATAGTAAACAATATGTCACTCACAAAAACAACCAATAAATACAAAATAACTAGTAATACTAACTAGTAAATCATAAATGCTTAATCATAAATGACAACTTTGCAAAATCTAGAAGGTCTTGAATCTCTTTTTCATTATCCATAACCGCTCTGAATCCTATATAATTAAGATTAAGAAAAGAAAGAAAACCTCATTAAGATTTTAAATTAACACGTTACAACTACAAAATACAAATAAATAAAATTTAAAGTTGAACAATTAAATAAATATCTTCTTCAAATAATGAAGGTTCTTCCAATTCATGCTGAACTTCAAGATCTATTGGACCATAATTGAAGTATGGCAATGGAATTTGAGTACCGATGAGAGACTCCACTGTTTTTGGAGCCAATGAACAACATAATGAATCAACAACACGTCGTACTAAAACCCTACTCAGATGCTATAGTAGATACTGGAATTGCCAGAATATCTCTAACCATATGGCTAAAAACCTCAAACTGATGATTGTTTATCTTCTACCATTGAAGTATGTCAAATCACATTCATTCTTAACATTGGCTTCCGACAAATAAATATCAATCTCTGACCCCTGTTTGAAAGGTGTAGTCTCTTATCGTCTTCAAAATAAATATAATTGTATCATAGACAAAGTCTTCACTTACCTTTTCAGTTGGATCACAATCAATAATGGCCTTTGAGCCTAAGACAATTGGTGTATTAGTAGTAGTACTATTACCACTACTCCCACTCCCACTCCCACTATGAGTACTAATATACTCATGAAAAAGACGTCTACAATATTTCTCCACTACATTTCTCATAGATTTGACAACCTCTGGCCCAAAAAAATATTAAGGCAAAAAGATATAAACCTCAGCTTTTTTCAAGGATCTAACACAATAGCAACATACGACAAAAGATTATTCATTGTTCCCCTAATACTTCTCAAATTTGACCTTCATACTATTGGTCATTCCAACTAGCCTTGCATTTGCATTACCAGCATTCAAACGTATATAATTTTGAACAATTGTAATCTGATAAAAAACCATAGTTGAAGTGGTGTACAAAGAGCATGAAATTTTTAACGTCATATCATAAAAGACTTTTAAAAACCTAATCAACATCTTAACATTTGTCCAATCTTCTTTATTTAATGATAAATTGTGTCTATAAGAATCATCTTCATCTTCTAATCTATCAAAAGCCTTAAGAGTCTTTGACACCGTGACATTCTTAATAGAAAAAATGGGAGTGGAGTGTTTAGGAGATATCGAAATGTTAGAAGGGACAAATAAAGAGTGACCGGTATGAAGAATACTTAAACTTGGTCCATTGCCAACATGTATTTGTTCTCCTCCATTATAATCATGCTTGAGAGAAAGATTTCCAAGATCATTTGTAACATGATTCGTAGCTCCATAGTCAGGATACCAGCCATTGTTGTCATTAGAATTTGAAGAAGATGCCACAAAAGCTTGAATTGAATTCTGCCCAAACTGATTAAAGTCATCAAATCCTTCTCGTCTTTGAATATTGTTTGGAATGTTAGAAAGTATTTGTCTCTGAAAATTAGGATCATGAAGAGAGAAATACTTTAAAATTTGCTGTATATTTGACATGGTTTTGAATTAGACCAAAACCGATTTCCTCCTCTTCCTCATGTGTCATCAACAAAAGAGTAAATTTCATGAAAAGGCTTTGTCTTTGTTTTAGCAGATATAACAGAGACAATTGAATCATATTTTTGACATAATCCCAATAGAATGTGGACAATATGTCTTGCAATGAAACAACACATCCAACTTCATTTAATGCACGAACAAGATTTTTTACCTTTACTTCATTCAATGAAATGGCATCAAATCATCAATTACTTCAATACTAAAACATGATCTATTTTTTCCCAAAAAAAAAAAAAAAAGAATTAAAAATCATGAGGTATACGACCAAAATATCAACCTATGCAACACAATATAATAAAAAAGGGTTATAATGAACAATACCAATACAATTTCACCAAAATATCAACCATTTTAAACTACACTAATTTTAATTCAAAGGAAAAATTTTAAAGAATCGATTTGAAAGATATATAAAATACTGTAACTAACCAGGAAAGACAAAGCTCTTGGATACAAAGAAGCAATCCCCAAAGGAAAATGCTCGTGCCACAATGTATTAGCTCCCACAGAACCTGTCCATGCCAACTTATGAGATGTTGTATTGTAGGAACATGACACATGCTGGAATGTAATGGAACGGAAAGTAATCTTCCTAGACCTTCATAATGCCTCTTTAACATTTGAAAAATCACTAAAAAATCAGACAACACTAATATATGAGACAATTCCATTCTAATAGCCAACCGAAAACCTTCATAAATAGCCTAAGTTTTAGCACCTGTCAAGCATAAGGATATTTTCTTTAAAGCCTCATCTACCTTAGGGAATTTTCATGGATGGATTTTACTATAATATAGGAATGAAATCAATTAATGGCATATAAATATCATAAAAATAGATGTCCAATACTTAGTGTCCTAAAAGTCATGTGTCATTTTCCATATTGTCAATGTGCCTTATAATAATTCATGCTGGATGTCCATGCAAGTTCACATCCTACTTGTCACTTTGCCTATAAAGTGGATCTTAAGATGATGCACATTAGTGAGAATAAAAAGAAAATTTTATATATTTCTTTTTTCCATAAAATCATATTTTCTATTTCTATTATATTATTTTCATAAAATTATCATTTTAGTTATTTAAAAGTTTAGTGATATTTTATTATTTTATTATTATTATGTTATATTATATTTATATATATATATTATATTTTCTCCATATCCGTTGTACTCCATTATGCTCCCGAATTTCACAATATGCTATCAGCACGAGCTCCTGTTGCTTCCATCACTGAAGGTAGGTTCTAAAGGTAGGTCAGTTTTTTTCCTCTTTATTATAATTAATAAATTAAATGTTATTTTGCATATTTAGTATATATTAAATTTCTAATATAAATACAATATTTTGTGATAGTGTTGCCATGACAAACCTTACAGAATTAGAATTTGCAGCCCTTGGCATTAATGGCAATAATTATTTATCATGGGTGCTCGATGCTGAAATTCACTTGGATGTTATGAACTTGGGAGAAACAATTAAAGGGAAATATGACATCCAACTAGGACAAAGTAAAAGCTATGATTTTCCTTCGCCATCATCTCCACTGAGGGTTAAAAATGGAGTATCTTACAATAAAAGATCCCCGTATCTTATGAAAAAAATTGAAAGAAAGTTATGATCATCAAAAGACGATTATTCTTCCTAAAGCTTGTTATGGGTGCATTCATTTGAGGCTATAAGATTTTAAATCAGCAAGTGTTACAATTTTGCATTATTTAAAATCAGTTTAAAATTGTTGTTATATGAAGAAATAATTATTGATGTTGATATGTTAGAGAAGACATTTTCTATATTTCACGTCTCGAATATGCTCCTGCAGCAGCAATATTGAGAGAAAGGTTTTAAACAATATTCTAAACTAATTTCATGTCTTCTCGTGGCCGAACAAAATAATGAGTTATTAATGAAAAATCATGAATCTTGACCAATCGAAACGACATCATTTCCTGAAGTGAATACTATGAATTTTAATAATAATTGAGATCAAGGTCATAGTCGTGGTCGCGGTTGAGGTTGTGATTGTGGCAAAAGAAGAAATAATTATTATTTTTGTAGTTGTCATTTTAATCATTCAAATTTTAAAATAACCACAAAAAATGATGATCACAAAGGAAAAGCTCCACAAGATAAGAGTTCAAAATGTATTGAAAATAAATGCTTCCAATAGGGGTGTACATAGTCCAACTATACATAGTCCAGGTTGGGCCGGGTTGGAAGATTTTTGTGGACCAACCCAAAAATTCGGGTTAGCTAATAATTAACCCTATTAGTTCTTTTTTGGAGGGTCAACTCAACCCAACCCAATCCAAAATTTTCAGGTTGGGTCATCGGTTTTTTTTTTTTTTTTTTAATTTGACTTTTTTTAACTTTTATATATATATTGGGGTCGGGTCGGGTTGACCCGACCTTGAAATGGGATAACCCGAGACCCAACCCGAATTTAATATTTTTTAACATTTTTAACCCAACCCAACCCAAAATAAAATCTAACCCAACCCAACCCTTACGGTTTAGGTTGGGTAGTCCGGGTTGGTCAGGTTACTGGATTTTTTTAACACCCCTAGCTTCCGATGTGGAATGACTGGGCATTGGTCACGTACTGTCATACGTTAAAACACTTAGTTAACTTCTATCAAGCCTGAAAAAGGAAAAAATGTGAAAGTAAATTTTGCAAACCAGGATAATGATATATTTTACCCATCCCATATGACAAATTTGGATGTGGCGGACTCCTTTGAATCTCCTGAAGAGAAGATTGGCGCAGTTGATGAAACATCAAGTATTTTTTTTTTATTATTTTGAAAACATCTAGACTTAATGTTGTTGTTGTTTTTTTTTTTTTTTTTTTTTTTATCTATCTTCATGTTTTTTTTAGTAACTTTTTTATATATTTTAAGTGTTGTTTTTATTATTGTAATTATATTATTTTAATGAAAAAACATGGATAATTTTCATATTTTGGGTGTTTAAAAAGTGAGCAAGGAAGATCTATATTTGGCAGATAGTGCAATTACACACACAATACTTACAAATAAAAAATGATTTTCTGAATTGACAATGTTGAAAGCAAAAGTGAATATAATATCAGGTTATGCAAACTTGATCAAATGTTTTGGAAAAGCAAATATTATTTTGTCTAAAGGAACAAAATTTACAATTGATAATGCATTGTTCTCTAGTCAATCAAAAATAAATCTTCTATGTTTTTAAAGATATACATTGCAATGGTTATTATATCGAGACTGATAGTAAGAATAATGTGGAATATTTATATATTATCTCCGCTGTCTCAAATGAAAAGTGTATATTGAAAAAATTGACTGCTTTATCCTCTGGGTTATATCATACTCATATACGAGTAATTGAAACATATGCAATAATGAACATGAAGTTCATGAATCCAAACATATTTACAATTTGACATGACATATTAGGTCATCTAAGATCTATGATGATGAGGAAAATTATTGAGAATTCAAATGGACACCCATTAAAGAGTCAGAAAATTCTTCAATCTAATAAATTATCACGTGATGCTTGCTCTCAAGAAAAATTGATAATTCGACCATCACCAGCTAAAGTAGGGATTGAATCACCTGCATTTTTAGAGAACGAATTCATGGTGATATATGTGGACCTATTAACTCACAAAGTGGACTATTTAGATATTTTATGTTATTAATAGACGCATCCAGCAGATGGTTATACATGTGCTTATTATCAAGTCGAAATTTTGCATTTGCAAGGTTACTTGCTCAAATGATAAGTTAAAAGCATAATTTCCTGATTATACAATTAAAAACACTCTTGATAATGTTGGTGAATTTACATCCCAAGCTTTTGATAATTATTCTAAGACAATTGGGATAAATGTTAAACATCCTATAGTTCATGTTCATGCACAAAATACTTACAAATATATCACCATGTATTTTTATAAAGAAATCATAATCAAAACAATCCAATATGTCCATGTGTTTTTATAAAGAAATTATAATCAAAATTTGTTATTATAACTGTATATGTTGATGATTTATATATAATTAGGACTCATGAAGTGCTTTCAAAGGCAATATAATATCCTAAGAAAGAATTTGAGATGAAAGATCTCAGAAGAACAAAATTTTGCCTTGGCTTGCAAATTGAGCATTTAGCAGATGAGATATTTGTTCATCAATCAACTTCTACAGAAAATATTTTGAAAATATTTTATATGGACAAAGCACATACATTGAACATACCAATGGAAGTTTGTTCCCTAGATGTGAAGAAATATATATTCTAACCTCGAGATGATAATGAGAAACTTCTTAGTCCTGAAGTACCATATCTTAGTGCAATCGACGCATGTATGTATCTTGCTAATAATCCGGATATTGTATTTTCAATAAATTTATTAGCAAGATATAATTCTTCTCCAACAAAAAGACATTGAAACATAATTAAACATATACTTCGTTATCTCCTAAGAACAATTCATATGAGTTTTTTTTTATTCAAATAAATCAATTTTTGATTTAGTTGGTTATGCAGATTCTGAATATTTATTTGAGTCACACAAAGCCAGATCTCAAACAGGTTATCTATTCATGTGAAGGAACTGTCGTATCGTGGTGGTTAGTGAAACAGATCATAACGGCTACTTCCTCAAATCATGTTGAAATTCTTACAATTCATAAGGCTAGTCGAGAATGTGTGTGGCTAAGATCAATGACTCAGAACATTCGTGAAACATGTAGTTTGTCTTCTAATAAAAATTTTCCAACAATATTATACAAAAACAACATAACGTGCATATCTCAAATCAAAGAATGATATATTAGAGGAGATAGAATAAAGCATTACCTACTGCAATCTTTGAAAAATTGGTGCGCAACATTGGAATGCGAGCACTCAGAGATTTCAAGTGATGTTTCCATGAGGGGGAGTAAATATGCTTTTTAGGAGTATAAATTGAAGGAACTCTTTTTACAGAGAACCTTTGAGTAGAAGTGGATTGTCCAAATCCTAATTCGATTGAACGCATAGGGTACCCAATTTTATCTATATACTACAGACTATTTATGTTATCACTTAAACATGATCCACCTGTTTGCCATCACGTACATGTTTAAGTTACAACGGTAACCATAAATGTTAGTTTATTGGTTTGTGGTTAATGCAACTAAAATATCATATATTTTATATTTTATAGATAAAGTGAATAAAATATCATATATTATTAATCACATAAATGTTTGTTCATACAATGTTTACAAACTATAGGACCCTACGAGATGTAGGGCATCAACCCTAACATAAATTATATGAAATATGTACTCTTTTCCCTGAGATTTTTTCCTAATAAGGTTTTAACAAGACATATTTCGTATATATAATGAACATCTAAGGGGGAGTATTATAAATATTATGCTAATAGATGAGCATGCTTAGTGTCGTTAACCATGTGTCATGTCCTCATTTTCCAAAGTGTTGTCCATGTTTCTCAACATTACACATTATTAGTGTCCATGTAATCCACCTCTTATTTATCAAATTGCCTATAAATAGTGATATTTTGTGAGTTTTGGAAGACATGCACATTGGGCAAAATCCATGAAAATTAGGAAGAGTGGAGATTTTAGAGAAATTTTTTATTTCATATTTTGTTAATTTAATTTATTTTAATTATTTATATACTATGTTTAATTTATTTTAATATTTATTTATTTTATTATTTTATTAGTATCCGTGTATCCGTTGTGCTCCTTAAGTTCACAACAAAAAAACAATGTAATGAACATTATTGACTACACTTGAAAATAAAATAAGTTTCGTAGTATTCTCACTTTTATTTTATTATATATATATATATATATATTAAAAAACTGTATTCTCACTATTTGGTAAAACAAAATAATACCATAAAATAAAACATGAGGAATATTCCTCTTTACATATTTTATTTAATATATCATGCCAACATCATGGAGACGTAATCTCATATCAAACAAACTGTCTACTAAATATACAAACAATTTGTCATATTAAATTTATATCAATCTTGATCAATGACAAAACATCTAATAAACTTCACTTAAAAAAAAAAAGTTAATAACTACGTAAAATTTTTAAAATGACAAATTAAAATTAATATTAAAACACGTTAACTAAAATTGTAATTTTAAAGTCTACTAGTTGAGGTGGACGACATGATGTTTCCAAGTGAAATTGATTTATGGTTATAAAAGAAAAATCACAAGGAGGAATGATTAACTACTAAACTTTAGTTTAATTAAGTGTCAAATAAGTAGGACTCCGTTTGATAATTATTTGATATTTTATTTTTTATAAAATCGTACTATATTTCTCGTATTTTTCCAAGTTTTTAAAAGCTATGGTTCTTTTAGCTTTCAAATTTTTGTCTTACTTATTTATAACTTGACGAAAAATTAATTTCTTTAAAAAAAGTGAAAACTATACCAGTTAGATTTTGAGTCAACTAGCATATATTTAAAAGAGACCATTGCAAATATAGTAATCAAACTCAAAGTATTTACAGATATAATATATTATAATTTTTTTCTTACAAATATAGAAAATTTTAGACCACCTCTTAAAGTTCATCCATGATAGGATCTATCAATGATAGATTTTGTTATATTTGTAATTATTTAAAATGTTGTCATACACTTAATTATTAACCTTAAAATGCTATCTATTGCAATTATCGATAATTGCAACTATAACAATCAAGTCCAAAGTATTAGCAGATATATCCCAATACAAAAAGAATTGCAGATATAACAAAATTTAGATAGTTTATCAGTGATAAACCATGACACTGCCAGGAGTCAATCACCACATTATTGGCATAAATCTATCAACGATAGGCCGTATAATTCATACACTTTGCTATATTTGCAATTTTTAAAAATTGTTGTTATACACTTAGTTATTATCACTAAAAATAATATCCATTGCAATTATCCTTAGGGGTCGTTTAGTTTTTATAGATGCGGAATAGGATGCCTAGGAATAAGATATTTGGGATCAAATATGACCGTGTTTGATTGTGTATTGCAAATGCTATAAGAATTTTGTAAAAAAAATGTTTCTATTTAATTTATGAAATTAAATGTGACAATCTTATATAGTTGTAATAGATTAACTAGTTAAAAATAAATATCATTCAATATATTGATAAAAGTTAACTAATGAAGAATCAATAATAATTTTAATTATAAATATTTGAAATTGAGTAATTTATAATTAAAACCAACCAATTAATATATTAAATGAATATCATATTAATTATAATCTAATTCTGGATCATTTTTGTAATTAATTAAGTTCGATGTTAGTAATTTTAATTGAATAAATATATTTTAATAAACAATGTGTTATATAAAAACTGAAAAACGAAATAGAAATATGATAGGTTAATGAAGGGAAAATTAAAAGGATATTGTTCTTTTAGAAACTATTTAGGAAAATATTGTTGTTTTCAAACTATTTGTAAAAATATTGTTTTTTTTTAAAAAAAATAAGTCGAGGGTTGAAAATTCGACCTAGATGGGTCGAATTTTGAACCCTCGACCTTCTCCTTTCGCTTTACATTTGCACGTCGAACTTTGAACCCTCGACCTTGCCTTAACATTATTATTGAGTCTGTTTAATTATCATTCCGGAGACCTTCCTCATAATTATTTGATGTGGAGAGAACGAAAGATCTTCTTCATTCAGAGACCTTCGTAGACCTTCCTCATAATACTCATAATTATTTGATGTATTAAAAATAATTTTGTATTGGGAGAGAATGAAAGAGGGAAGAGTAAGAGAGAGAGCGAGAGCGAGATCGAGATTTTGAGAGCGAGAGCAGGATATCCGTACAAATTTTCAATTTTTTTTAATTATTACACATTCCACCTTCTTCTTTCTTTCTTCCTTCCTTCCTTTTTTTTTATTTTTCATTTTATAAAAATACTTTCTAAAAATATTTTTTTATTATTTATAATTTTTAAAAAAATTCCATCAAAATCTTGGTACCAACGGTACAAAAGGAATCCAAGATAATTATTGTAAAATCTTTTAAATGATTAACCTCACTACTATGATTAAAATTTCTGTTCTTTATATCAATAATACAGTCTTATTTATAGACTTGCATGTGAAGGTTTTGAGTGTTGATTTGATTTATTATGTCCCCAAATTATTATCTAAAATATGAAAATTTGAATATTGAATTTTTTTTACCTAATTTTTTAGATTTAGACTATCTGATGTTATTATTTATGTCAGTGACATTTAAAAGCTTATATATCAAAATAATTACTATTCATGATATATAAAAAGAATAAATCAAAAAATAATTTCTCATAAAAATAAAAAAATATAAATTAAATATCTTATTTATATAAAAATAATTACAAAAATTAACGTGTCCCACAAGGCGGACGTCGTCGATTTCGAGCTGGTTGTCGTCGTCGACTTGGAACTTGAGGTTGCTCGGGTTCTTCTTGATATTACTGTGGTACCTCTGCAGGCGCTTCATAATATAAATATTCATTATGCTCTCAACGACCCCGACCATGTCCATGCACGTATGAAGACAAATGACTAGCCTCTGAGTCACAATGTCCTGAATCAAATGCTGGCATCATCATCATCAAACTAATATAATCAGTTTGACTCTGCGTCTGCATCATAGGGGGCAATTCTCCCACATTATGTGCAACCTCATCAAACTCATCCTCTTTCCGAACAGGTCCTCTACGTCTAGAAGCTGGTAGAGAAACAATAGGTATATCGTACATATAATGAATTTCCTCCATATAGCTAATTAGACAATATTTAAAATAAATTTAAATTAAAAATAATTAGATAATATTCATTTACCAGATGACCCACAACTGCTCCCGGACGAGTGACGTAGCGCCTTGTGATATTATTATACCAATGAATATATTCTAGAGTGACATCTGTGTCAAACTGTTCAAGATAAACCCTAACTGCAATAAACCTTGCACTATAGTGCCATCACACTACCAAATGTGCAACTTTTTCGAACCAATCTCCAGTCCTTAAGTCAATATCATGCAGTACGGGTTCAGTATTACAAGGCAATGGGATATTCTGTTGAAAACCGAATTGTCTCATCACCCTGTCAAGAAGATGCCACTCACCAATGTGAAAACATATGAGAGGACTCATCGTCTGCCATATGTTTTAATCACTTGTACAAAAATTAGCCAAAGTATGCACAATAATTTTGTATGGCTCCTAAATAACCTGAAACACAAAATATTATATTAGAGAATATTAAAGAAAAATACAATAAAAATGTGTATAAAATAATCAATTGGGTTTAGTGTAATGTACCTGTTCAGATGGAAGCAGATCAAACATGTATCTATACTGGCTGACTACATATGTGGCTATCCTAGTCGCACAAAATTTGTCTCTCCACCTAGAATTTTAAATTGATAATTTAGAATTTAAATTAACTAGATCGGTGATGTAAAAATTAAATTGAATTAAAACAACATACGGAGAACCGTAGGCTCATCCAACTAACTAAGCGTCATTAACATGATGTAGCTGTGGAGCCATTGTTGAAAATCGCTCCCAAGCCCATAGTTGCAAAAGTATGAGAGGCCCAGCTATCTCTCGAACCTCAAGTCTTGTTGCTTTGCATAGTTGTCTATACAACCATGCCAAACATGCTTCACCCCACGAATACCGCCCTGCATCATAGAGGTTAGCTAACAGTGACAGAAACATCAAGTGAACAAAATGATTTGATTTATCTGAAAATAAACTTCTACCCATCATTTGTAGTATATATGCTCGCACATATCTTATGACAGTTTCCTCGCCTGCATCATCTGTGAGCTCACGAATTTGTGTTCCTAACCATATTAAACTTAACCTCGATCATTTAATCTTGTCAGTAGGCGGGGTCACACCGAGGTACAGTTGACAAACTTTTAACCAGTCATCGTACATCACTCCGGTGACCGGCTCACCGTCAACAGGTAACCCCAACAACACTTCTATGTCTTGTAGAGTGATAGTGCACTCTCCAACAAACATATGGAATATATGCATCTTGGGTCTCCATCTCTCGATCAAGGCTGTGATAAGATGCCAGTCCAACTGAATAAATCCTAATTTGGCAATCCCATAGAATCCAGATGTACACAATAGCGGTAGTATTCGAGGGTGGAGTGAGATAGTGCGCTGGAGAACTGCCTCTCAACGGCTGCAAGATATTTCTCCAGTAGTACGATCTCGCCATACAACAGATAATTGATGAATGGACGGTCGTATAAAACATCGAGATCAATAGGTTCTGGGTTTAAAGCCATGACCTGAAAAAAAAAATTATTTCTCAATTAAAAAAATATTTGTTTCTCAATTAGAAGAATAATGTACAACTTAATTAGAAGAATAATGTACAACTTAATTAGAAGAATAATGTACAAGTTAATTAAAAGAATAATGTACAAGTTAATTAAAAGAATAATGTACAACTTTATAATAAAAAAATTGAATATACAATAAATTTATTTACTTTCCATAGAAATATATATATACACACACATGACCAATGAGAAAAAAAGCTAGTAATCATTAATGAAAAAATAACAACAATAACAGAATTTTGAATTGTAAGAGGGAGCGAGATTCTGAACGAGATTGAGGGTGAGATTGAGAGAGCGAGATGTTCAGAGACAGCGAGATTGAGAGCGAGATTGTAGGAGAGAGCGAGACGCATACATTCCATAGATGTTGGAGTTCCCATTCTACAATCTCGCTTTCAATCTCACTCTCACCTACAATCTCACTCTCAATCTCGCTCTCTCTTACAATATGCTTCACCCACTTATCTTCCTTGTCGAGGGTTGAAGTTTCGACTTATGTAAAACTAGCGAGATTTCCTATTCCTTGTATGTCAAAACTTCAACCCTTGACAACCCTAATTTATGTATTGTTTCCAAGTTTTTCTTTGTTTGTCGAGTTCTCAACGTTCGACCTCTACATTAGTCGAATCCTCAACCCTCGACTTCTAGCATCGAACTCCCAAAACAACAATATTTCTCTAATAAGTTTCAAAACAACAATATTTCTCTAATAAGTTTTGAAAACAATAATATTAATATTAAAGGTCTAGGTTAATGAAGTGTATTAATAAAAAAAGACACTAAGAAAGTTGTATATGTTTAATTAGAAAGATCAAATAAAAAGTAATTTCAATAAATAATTTTGATTATAAAAAACAATAAATAAACAATTATTATTATTGAAAATAATTTTTTATACTAACTAAATTTAATTAATCATAGTTTACTAATTAAATATATTTAAAATATTGTTAGATAATTAACTATTTATTTATGTAAAAAGTAATTGCACTCATTTAATAATTTTTTATTGTAAAAATAAGTTAAATAAATATTTTAATAGAATACTATTGATTTATTAAATTCAAAATAACATTATATATGAAATGAAAAATAGATGGAGTTGGGAAAATAGAAAATCAACCGTCTTGAAAGGAAATTTGTACGTGGGAATGAATATACCTTGGAATAACTTATTGCAAATGGTTGAAAACTATGTTTACATGAATTTTATTTGCATATATTAATTCATATGCATAAAATCCTATAACCAATCGATTTAAAAAATCTTAAATATAAATATGAGCATCTTTTAAATATAATAATAATAGAGGATTTGAACTCGATCACACAAGCTTTGAAAGGACCAATTAGATATAAACAAGCTCGTGAATTATATTTGTGAATTAACAAAAAGAAAAGAAATGATTATTGGGTTGAAAATTGAAATTACTATTTAGGTGACATAATATTGGGCTTGCAATAATTTGAAGGAAGGACATGATTGGAATAATGTGAAATCACGAGGGTATGTAATAACCTAGCGAAGGGCACAGATCTCACTGACCGAAAACATTTTTCCCCGCTCTGAAAAAACGACTCCTCGCCGGAAGGAAGAAGGAAACCTTCAATCACCAACTTCAACCCACTTCAAGAATACGAGTCCGGTGACAGAAATGTTGATTTCCCTTTAAGATTCCACCGGGATTACAGCCTGTGCCTCAAGTTCCGGCGTCAATACGAGCTCCGACGAGGAGGCGGCATCATTTCTGGAACTGGGACGTAGGCGGAGACGATGAGCAGAAATCTCAGATCCTCCGCCGCAATGTCTCATCGGAATAACCCTAAACCCCTCCCGTTGGTTGTTACTCTCAACTGCATCGAAGATTGTTCGCTGGAACAGGATTGTTTGGCCGGCGTTGCTGTGGTGGAGCATGTGCCGCTTAGTCGTTTGGCAGACGGGAAAATCGAGTCGGCTACGGCTGTGCTTCTTCATTCACTTGCTTACCTCCCGCGGGCTGCTCAGCGCCGGCTTCATCCTTGCCATCTCATCCTATGTCTCGGTTCTGCTGATCGCTCTGTCGATTCTGCTTTGGCTGCGGATCTCGGTCTCCGTCTGGTTCACGTTGATACTTCTCGAGCGGAGGAAATTGCCGACTCCGTCATGGCGCTTTTTCTTGGATTGCTTCGCCGTACTCATCTACTCTCTCGCCATACACTCTCGGCTTCGGGATGGCTCGGGTCTATCCAACCTCTTTGCCGTGGCATGAGACGCTGTCGAGGATTGGTTTTGGGGATAGTTGGTAGATCTTCTTCGGCTCGGGCTTTAGCTACGAGGAGCTTAGCCTTCAAGATTAGCGTGCTCTATTTTGATGTCAATGATGTAAGTTCCGTTGTTCTTTCATAATGGCTTAGGTTGCAATTGGCATAGGTTAACATTTAAGAGCATTTGGTTCAAAATGACGTGCTTCCATAGCTAGATATTAGTACTATCTTCGTTGGATCTGGTGGGAGGGTTATGTTGGTTAGGAATTGAATTGCAATTTAAAATCTGCAATCAGTTTAGTTCTTCGCTCTCCGCACCATGCTTTATATGATGCCAAGAAGCTGAGATCATGGACGCTGTTGGATATCCGTTTGATATAGCAAATTTTCTGATTCCCTGTCTTCTGGTGCACTAGATTTTGGGCCAATTAAAATTTTACGAGGATTTACCATTTGTTCTTAGACATTTAGACGAGCTGATTTTTTATTTTTCCAAGTTTTATCCATCTTGGGTAGCTTCATGAATGTGGAGTAGCAGGGCGCATGCTACCTGATAATGGGTAAATTCGTTATTCGCCCATTTGTTTGCGTTCACGTTGACTGGCAATAGCTTATTCTTTTTTGTTACTATCCGTATCATTTTTAAATGTTTTTGTTCTGAACTTAAAGGGAAAAGTGAGCAAGTCTACAGCAACATTTCCATCTGCTGCTCGAAGAATGGATACTCTTAATGATTTGCTTGCTGCAAGTGATCTTATATCACTTCACTGTGCCCTAACAAATGACACAGTTCAGATTATCAATGCTGAATGTCTGCAGCACATAAAGCCTGGTATATATTAATTTGCATGCATTTGGATTCATTATTGAAAGTTTTTTTTTCCTTATGCTTTCTGTTAATGGGAGATTATTGTGTTTTACAGGGGCATTTCTTGTTAATACTGGTAGCAGCCAATTATTGGATGATTGTGCTGTGAAGCAACTTCTGATTGACGGAACCTTGGCTGGCTGTGCTCTGGATGGTGCTGAAGGGCCACAGTGGATGGAAGCATGGGTATGTAACTTTTTCATATGGTTATATTATATTAATCAAAATGCTAGGATTTTTAGTATTTTGAATATTGTGATATTGTCTTGTAACTCGTTTTTTGGTGGCATACTTTACCTGTCCATGGTTCCAAAACTAGTAGAAATTTTAAGAAGAAACAAATAAGTCTTAAACTCTAGTTTGAAAGTTCAAAGGGTAAACAAATAAATTTATTCATAACTCTGATGCAGGTGAAAGAAATGCCAAATGTTTTGATACTTCCCCACAGTGCAGATTATAGTGAAGAAGTTTGGATGGAGATCAGGGAGAAATGCGTCTCCATATTACAAGCATTCTTTGTTGATGGGGTAGTTCCTGAGAATGCCATCTCTGATGAGGATGAGGATGAAAGTGAAGTTAGTGAGGTAAAAGAACAATCTGATGGTCGTGGTATAGAAGGCACCCTTCAGCTTGCTGTGGTTGAGCAGTTGGCTGATGATAACCATTTAAGTCCAGAGAGCTCCCAGAAGAAAGGGTTGAATCTCTCACCGGAGTCATCCAGTCAGCCCCACAGTTCCAGTTTGTCTCAAACTACTGTCACCAGGTCTGATGGAAGACGCAGTAGGTCCGGTAAGAAAGCCAAAAAAAGGCACACACGTCAAAAATCTCAACAGAAAGATGATTCTCACGCGTTAGAAAAGGAAAGTACCTCTCATCGAGAAGATGATACTGCTATGAGTAGCACAGATCAAGTATTAAGTTCAAGCTCTCGATTTGCTTCCCCTGATGAATCGAGAAACAGGAAAGTTCCTATGGAGTCTATGCAAGAATCTACCTCAGATCTATCACTTAAATCAAAAAAGAAATTAGTTAGGAAGTCTATTAGTCAGCTGAAAGACGGGTATATTGTTGCCATATATGCTAGAGATCGTCCTGCAGTCCATGTATCCCGGCAAAGAGTTAAAGGTGGTGGTTGGTTTCTTGATACCATGACTGATGTGACAAAAAGAGACCCCGCTGCACAGTTTCTGGTTGTTTTTAGAAACAAGGTTTGTTTAGGAACCTTTTCTTCATAGTTAGACTATAGTTGCTACCGGTTTGCTGGTTTAATCTTCTGATACTCTAATTTCAGGATACAATTGGTCTCCGATCTCTCTCTGCTGGTGGGAAGTTATTGCAGGTAAGAGTACAAGCTTGCCGTACCATATTGGGCTAGAACTCTCCATCTGTCATGCATACCTACCCCTTCCCCCCACAAACTCACAAATTTTATGGAGTTATTGATGATATTCAATTCTCATTAAGAGTGGAACATTTTGGCACAAAGAAGTAAACTAGCAGAGTTACTAACTAGGTTTGAAGATTTTGTATTTTGGTTATAAATCTTTAAGATTCCTCTTTCAGTGTGCATACCAATCGGATCTCTTTTTTGTAACCTTTATTGGTTCAAGGCGGCCGTCTTTTCAATGACTTTTTACTTCACCTTACCTTAACGAAACACTTTTTTTTTTTTTCAAAAACCTTTTGAGCAAAGGCCCATATAGTTGTGGTAAAATTGTTTTAATTTGCTATCTGCAGTAGATCTTAAGGTGTCATTTGATCTTTCATATTGCAGATAAATCGTAGAACGGAGTTTGTATTTGCTAGCCACAGTTTTGATGTTTGGGAGAGTTGGATGCTTGAAGGCTCTCTGGAAGAATGTAGGCTGGTCAATTGTAGAAACCCATTGGTACGTTATTTTCTTACTACTCTCTCAATTGCACACTATTATTTCTAATTCATGAATGTAAATTTATGTAAGTTATTTTCTTTTCTTTTCCCCCCTCTCCCTTCCCTCCCCAACAAAAAAAAAGAGGGTTTAGTCCTAAATTCCTGATGAAGATCACTCACATTTCCTCTTCGCTCTTTGGAGGAGTATAGTTCTCCAAGTCCTTATTTGGTATACTTGTTGTGGATGTGGACCATGTGGTTCTAACGCCTGATTTATCTTTTTAGTAAGACAAGGTCATTAGCATTTTCTATTTGTTGAATTGAAAAGTCACATCTTTTCATGTGTGAAAGTAGTAATACAAAATAGAATCCCTGTTTTTCTTATTTTGGTATATAAAATGGTTCAGCTTGTCGATCTTGCGACTATGAGATGGTTTGAATTAATGTTAAGGTTGGCTTAACTTTTAAAATAGGAAAAGTGTTTCTAGCTAACAAAAGTATTTTCAAATTAAATTTCAATTCTAAAAACATTTTCAAGTGCTTTGAAAGAATGTTTCCTTTATAAAAGTATTTTACTTAGAAGTACAATTCCTGAAAGCCGCCGTCTCAAACTCCTAAAAACCTGCTAGTGTTTCATTTGCAATATGTGATGTTAAACCTCCCTTTTATAGATGCATCCTATTTCTTCCACTAATCTCTATGTTATTGGTTGTTTAATGGAAATTGTAGGCACTTTTGGATGTGCGCATTGAAGTCCTTGCAACTGTAGGTGATGATGGAGTTACCCGCTGGCTAGATTAGAAGTATTCAAAATTTCCACCTCATTTGTCCACTAATTAAAGGTTTGCGTAACTTTGAAAGCTTAAAAAGTTGTAGAGCATTCTTTCCTTTCCTCGTTTTTGGTTACCTTATTCCTCTTTCGGTTGTTTGCCATCTTTAAGCAAAAAGGCCCCTTTCTTTACTATAGGCTTTGAAGTTGTTGGCTATTTACTCAGCCTGTGGATGAATGAGTGTACTCTGTAATCTATTTTAGAGCTTTAATGAGATTTGTTAAGATTGAATGCAGTTTCTCTCTTGAGTTGACTTGACCTTTAGTGTAAATCAATATCTTGCTTAATTATCAAGTCAAATATTGATGGTAGGTTAGCCTTTTAAAACAACTTTCGGCCTTTCAAGCACAAAATTAAAAAACATGTCCCATTAACCTTGCCAAATGCTAACTTAAACTTGAAGCTTGCATTCACAAACACAAATAATCTCCACCCAACTTCATTTTCCCCCTTTTGGGGAAGATGGGGATTGTTTAATTTTTAATCTTTAACTATTTCAATAGGATGTTATTTTTGTGAACAAAAGCTTCAAGACAGCATTAAAATTTTAATTTGAGGAAGTGCTCTTGAGTTCGCCTTTTCATTAAAAAGGCAAAGTTTTGTGGCAGGTTAGCTTTTTTGTCGTCATTTGAAGTATCTAGATCGAGAGGACTAACATGATTCTTAGTGAGATGGAGAGATCGAGCAAGGATGTCTTGAGAGGGGGTTAGGTTTAATGGCTCGTTATGGGCTTTGGTTTAGACTCTTTAATAATTATGATTTTGATTTGATTTTGTTGGATTGGAGTCTCTTTCTATAGATTTTTTGGGCTCTCTTTCTCTTTGTTTTTGCCGTGCCCTTGCATTTCTTTTATACTTTCTCAATAAAAGTTTGGTTTCTTATCTAAAAAAAAAAAGGAAAGAAAAAAATTGTCGGGGTTTAGTTGCACGAATGCTCCGAATGCCTGAATTCTGTTTTGAAAAGCAAAGGTGGGTTGTACCAAACTTAGCTAGAGTACATCCTGGTATTTTTGTAATCCTAGTATTTGGCATGCTCATCCTTTCCCAATAAATAATGTTAATGTCTACTTCTTATTAGTACGTGTCACTCATGTCTTTCTGCTTGCTTGTTTAAAGTAAGAGAATTCCTTTTTTGCATTCTAGATTAGAAAGTAGAGCAGGTTTTTTTGCTTTTATTGTAACACAGATTCCCAAAGTTAAGAAAAGAAAACCCGAGACGCAAATTAGACATCTTATTACCAAATTGACTTTTACATTTTATGAAAAAACTGCCAAGTTAGTTTAGCCATCTGTGTACTACAGACATTACTTGCCTCAGCACCAAATTTCTCTGCTTGTTCACTTTTGTTGGATTGTTTCCATGGGCTGTTGAGGCACATAATGAAACTTCATTGCTAATGATAGTGAAGAAAGAAAAAGGTTTACCGAATTTTGGAAACACAACATAACAGAACTAACAGTTTACTGTGTGTCCAAATTTATGTGCATAGAGACGGCTGGACCAGGCCAGAATGTTCTGATGCCATTTCCTTCCCTGCCGGCTATGGGCGACGCAGAGGTACTTTTCCATGTCACTTTCAAATGGATAGCCGATTCTTTTTGGTGCCCCATGCTTTGCCCTTAACTAACACTCCCCATTACGTTTGCATATTTTAATGCTTCTCCCTTTACCTTGGTTTTGTACATATTTTAAAAAATAAATATTTGAACTTCGACTTTTAGAAAAGAGAGTAGACTAATTATGCTAAGCTAGGCTTATTTTGGCACCGAAGTATGTTGGTTTTGAAGTATTTGTTGAAATAACTTGATTTTAATCAAGTTCTTTTTTTTTTTCTTTTTGTAGTTTGGAGGTGACTATTTTAGGTTTGTACATTTTCTGTTGTAACTAATTTGAATCTATGAAGTATGTGTATGGCTACATGGGATTTGTTGGTAGATTTGTTTACGGTCTCATGACAACGGGTTGAGGGTTAACTCATGCAAGGCAAGAGTTTGGCTAGCAAACTTAAAGAGTGATTAGGACAATGAATAGAGTTGTGAAGTTGTGGGTATATGGTGTAAGGATTTTTTTTTTAATCACACGGGACAAGTAGAGAATCAAACAATTTGTTTCGACTAGATAATTTTAAGATTCTTCATTATTTCTACCATCAAAAAGTTGTAAGATCCATGGTCTTTTTAGCAACCTAAAGGAATCAATTTGAAGGCAAAGCTATGAAACTCAATTTCATGAGTCTTGAAATATGTAATCAAGTATCGTCTTTGAATTAACGCTTCGTCCAATAAATAATAACTTGTTAATATTTGTAATAAACACACCCAAAATAGCCCAAAATTATATAATTTTTTAAAATTATTTCTAAAACAAAAATCATAGGAAATTGGACTTAGGACATAGAAATATTGGATTTTTATTTCTAAATTTATCGAGTTGTATCTATTTTTAACCTAAAATTCCAATTTCAGTAAATTGGACTTAGGACATAGATAAGGGTTGCAAATTTTACTCATGGTCTAATCACCACTAATTTTAACAAAAAGTAGCGTATAATCTTCATAAACAAATAAATGTCATTATTAAGTTTTGCCAAAAAAAAAATGGTTTATTTGAGTTGGGCATAGATTAATTATGGAATAACTCTATTTAAATTACCAATCTAAGTATGACTTTGGTGGTTTAGACATGCTATCATGGAGGTTTAAGTTTAACAAAATCCACAAATTCTACGTCTACAGTGTTTTCTAAATCCTATTAATTTTGCTTCCTGTTTAGTAACTATTTGATTTTTCATTTTTGTTTTTGAAAATTTAGTCTACTTCATTTATATTTTTTACCATGATTTATATATTTCTTAAGTACAATTGTTGAATTCTTAGTCAAATTTGAAAGTTTTTTTTTTTTTTTAGTTTTCAAAATTTGGCTTGGTCTTTAACCCTGGGTAAAAAATAAATAACAAAAGAAGAAATTTGAATGTAGAATAGTGTCCGAAAGCTTAATTTTTTCAAAAACAAAAAATAAAATGGTTACCAAATAGAGCTTTCGTTTTTTTTTTTTTTTGAAAATTAAGTCTATTTATTTCCCATTTCTTAGCTTGATTAGCATCTTTGCTAAGTACGGCGGTTGAATTCTTAATCAAATTTTAAAAACGAAAACAAATTTTCAAAAGCAACTTTTTTTAGTTTTCAATTTTTTGTTTGATTTTTTAAACGTCAATAAAAGTAGATAGCAAATGAAGAAATTGGGAAGTGGAAGTAGTGTTTATAGACTTAATTTAGAAGAAAAAAAAAATTATTACCAGGACTTCAGCGAACACATTAAAATACCTTTAGTTTGAAATTAAAATTGTCATGCTTACTTCTAAGTTTAGATGTAGTTGGCTGAAATGGATCATTTATGATGAAAATTTATATAAAGGCAAACTAAAGTATTAATGAAAAGAATATATATATTTTTTTAATTTTGAAGGTTTAAAAGTATTATTGAAATATTTAAAAGTCTAATGGATATTTTCTAAATAAAATATTAACCGTTTCATTCAAAGCTAAACGTAAGATTATTTTTTATTTATTTTTTATTATTTTTTTAAGTTGGTGAGTGTTATTGAATTTTTAAAATTTTGTAGATATATAATAAATTGAAAAAAAAATATTAATAAAAGGTTGCTGATGTAATAATTAGCTACACTACAAGCGACCCAATTATAAAAAAGAGGAAATCCTCGCGTCCTCTCCACGTAACCATCAGTGCCCAACTGACAGAAGAACCACGTGGGATCAATCAAGGCGAAATCAGACTGCCACGTGTATGGCCTAAATCCAATATATTATATAAAGCACGTTACGAAGGGAGCAGAAAATTATAATATTATTGTATTCCCTCTCCCACTCAATTCCGAAAGTCGGTTTGTATTGTAAACCACATTTTCTACTGAAACCCAACTCCACCATACAAAAAACCGAAACCTCCAGACCCAAAATTTGGCGAATTCAATTCAAGAACACTGAGGTTTGATCTTCAACTAAGCATTTTCCTGAAGATTTCATGGTTTTTTTTTTGGTGTCTGTGAATCATAGTCCTCATTCTACTTGAGGATTTTGCTCAGATTCGATGAATATGAACCATTTTCCCGGCGTTGATTCTGTTCGACCTCCAATTGCTTCACTTAGAACTGCTACTCCACCTACTTCGACTTCTAATTCTGTTGCTGCCTTCCCGGTTTCGGAGGATGCGAGTAAGAAGATCCGAAAGCCTTATACAATTACCAAGTCGAGAGAGAGTTGGACGGAGCAGGAGCACGACAAGTTTCTTGAAGCTCTCCAATTGTGAGTACTGAGTGATGCCTTTTCCTTTCTCTGATTGGTGAATTCAAATGAGTTGTGTTTTTTTTTTTTTTTTTGGGCATCACTGTTTCTTTAGTAGAGAAAGTTTGTGGAAAGGCCGAGAGAAGTTGGAAGACGAATTTACTTTTTAGGTCAGTTTGTATTTTCTCTGTTGCTTTATTATTGAGCACAACTTTGAATATTTGAATACCTGGAATTCCGTGCATTGATCAGTGAGTTTTGCTTTTTATTCTCGGACGAGGAAACAGAGGATCTTTGCTGTCTTCTGAGCACTCTTAAATTGGCCAAATTAGACCCTGAGGTTCTTGAGTCTGAATCCCTGCTATATAGTTATCTTTGATTGGATTATCTTTCTTAGTTTATGTTAATCTATGTTTTTAAACAGAAGTCTTTAAGTCTTTCTTTAAACCGGTACACAGACGTTATTGAGGGAGGTTTGCGTCCTCTGTACGTATTAGTTAGCAACGATGTTCTAGTTTCGAGGGGCGCTCATTGACGTAGAATAATGTTTTCGCGCTGTAGTACTTGATTCGGGTCTGACCTTGTTTACCACAACCTTCCTGCCGGAGGTATGGCCAAATTATTTAAATTAACAGTGACGAGAAAGCAAGGGATTCTGTGATCGTGTTTCCGAAGCAGGTTAGAAGTCTGGGCTATAATCGCATGATCACCTTTTACACTTTTATATCCAATTGAGTGAACACCTTTTCCATGAAATCGATTTATTTATTAGTTTTTAACGGACTCATTTGTTAGTTTTCCCACTACCCTTTGAACCTTTTATCATCCCTCTCTCGCTTTCATCTCCCCTTCTTATAAGTTTGTGAAAAATTCATCCGAAAATCTTGGGGGAAATACTCTCTCTCTTTCTAAAATGTGGAAAGGCCACTATCCATCAAGGCATAGAAGGCCTCGATAACCACATCACAGGGTTTCAGTCCTTTGGATGATCAATGAACCAGGGGAATTTGATCCTCTGCATTTGAAATTGAAACCTCCAAATTTATTGTTGTTGGTAAGAAATTCTTGAGTGGGTGACATGGGAAAGTTTAATGTTAACAGAGCGGGAAAAAGTTGTGGCACCTGATAGAAAAGCCAGGTTGGTTTGATGGTGAGAAATTTGTAAATGAAGTGATTAGGTGGTTCTTTAACAATGTAGGCATTTTTGGAAAGTCGCCTTTACAGTGACTGCAAATTAGGATCTGGAGTCGATATCACCAATGCTAAACAAGTAGTTTATTTCTTTGAGATCTTGGTTTGACCGTTGCTTCTTTTATAATTATTTCTGAATTTTATTTATATATTTTTGCTCTTTTCCTTACAGATTTGATCGTGACTGGAAGAAGATAGAAGCGTTTGTTGGCTCAAAAACAGTTATCCAGGTGATTTCTTGGTGATATGAACTTTCATCTCTCTGCACCAATGTTATGGAGTTCTGTTTAACAGTGTCATTGTAATAGAGCCCCCCTCCCCGCCTTACTTTCTTCTTCCTCTTTTTCTTCTTTTGGGTGAACTGGGATCAAGGAGGAATGTTCAATATCTGGTGGACCTGGTCCTTAAAATTATTGTGTGGTGTTTATATGATATATTCTTAGGGCCTAAGATTTCGATTTATTTTATTGACTTTGTACCAGTCCTTGAGATTCCAAAAATTTAGTGCTTGTGATGATTGGATTGTTACCACATTCTATAAATGAAGGTTTGGGCATAACACTTAGTGTATCATGTATTTTATACATAATTGGTAATCAAATTTATTTCTGCTAATTTTACTGAAGAAATTTTCTGCAAATCTTACCTGCAAGTTCTATCCTTGGCAGATTCGCAGTCATGCTCAAAAATATTTTCTAAAGATTCAAAAAAGTGGGAAAAGCGAGCATGTACCTCCTCCTCGACCAAAGAAGAAAGCATCTCATCCGTACCCACAAAAAGCTCCTAAGAATGGTCAGTATATTTTTTCTTTAGCGAGTTAATCTATAATGTAAAAACCATTTGGGATAATGTATATTTCCGATGGTTCCAGCGGCCACTCAGAGTCCTGGGATGTATCAGCCCTTGTCTTCTCCATGCGAACCAAGATATATTTACATTCCAGACTCAACAGCAGCGTTTGGACTTCCCAGTCCCAATGCTACTCTTTCTTCTTGGAACTGTAGCCCTGTGCCGACTATTGATGTTTCACAAGTACCCAAAGGTTCCAGGCTCCAGCCATCGATTTTCCCTTTAACTGTCAAAGATTTTTCTTTCCTTTTTGGCTTTCTTCCATACTATGGCGCCACTTCTTCATATTATCTTTGAAACTGACGATGTTGTTTTTAGATGGTGTAAAACCAGGTGGACCAACGTCGGCACATAGTAGCAGTAGTGAGAGCACTCCACGGACATGGAAAATTGGAGAAATTTCCGATCAAGGAGTTCAGAGCATGCGAAACAGAGGTATTTCTGAAAAGATCATTCCATTGATATGTAAAAAAATTTACAAATAATGCCACAAGAATGTGATATCCTACACGAGCCTTGCAGCCTGGGAGTTCTGAAAATTGGTTTTCCAAATGGCTGTAATATCCAAACTATTATTACTGTTATTGAACTCTTTGGTCCAATACTACCAACTCAGCACATTATTTGAACCTTTTATTTTGCTGGCTTTCTATATTTTCACATGTGCACTTATTAACATCATTTTCTTTGCTTCACTTCAGTAATGCCAGACTTTGCTCAAGTTTACAGCTTCATCGGCAGTGTATTTGATCCCACTGTGTCGGGTCATCTTCAGAGACTAAGGAAGATGGACCCAATAAATTTAGAGACGGTATACACTCTATAATTTTAACATCTAGTACATCATTGATTGACTATCATGCATTGGTATTCATTTCTCTTTAAAAACAAAAAACAAAAAAATTAATGCATCGGTAGCAGTGAGGATAAATATGTAGCAGCAGTCTTATTTTCTATATCTAAATTTCCGTGTTATTATTCTCTTTACTAGTAAAAATACTTCAGTTATGTGCTGAAAATATGTTTGTTTCTTCCAGACACTGCTTTTAATGCAAAATCTTGCCGTCAACTTGATCAGTCCAGAATTTGAAAACCACGTAAGTTCACTCGGTGATTTCTTTTCGTCTATAGTCTTATAGCGCATATTGACTCGGGTTTCGAGATTCTTGAGGTTCAACCGTATATTGTAGCCTAATAAGTTGGACTTCAAACTTGTTATGGGTTCTATACTTCTACTGTGTTTCACCAACACACTACCATTTTCTATGCCCCCACCCCATCTAGTCTGACCTTAGATCTAATTAGCTTAGTCATCACTCAATTACATTAGTTTGTCAGAGGATCAATGATAATCTCAAGCAAACAATTTGATAGGAAAGTATAAATAACTTGGGTTGGGAACCCTAAGAGGATTGACATCAGGTCAGTTTTATCAGTTCCTCCATCAAACCCTGAACAGATTGGATATGCTTGGTTTCAAATGAGGCAATCAAATTGCCAAACTTTAACAGCAAGTAGGTGAAGAAATCGATTTGAAACGGGAAATTGTTGATTCATATAATCTATTTTAATTGGAATAGTTTTGTGTTTGTTTTCATTTGGAGAGACATGGATATAATAGTTGAATTTCATTTTCCTTTTGGCATGTCACATGGGTATCTAAGTCTAAAGCAGAGATTATGTATAACATTTTCCAGTAGTCAATGGTAGTACTACAATAACTGATATCCAGTGGGCTTGAAGCCGAGATGGACATGCCTCTCTATCTAAATAGTGTTGCTATGAAGCACTTGAAATTACAATATTTGTTTCTGCTTAACTTCCAAATAAATTATAAATCTGGGTAGCATTTGTGATATAATTGTGAGGTGATTTTTTGATTATGAGTGCTTCAATTTTAATGCAATAGCTGCGTACCAGTCCTCTACATATTCTTGTTAATTAACAATATGTTGGACCCCTAAGATTGTTATGGGGTTTTAATTTTTAACTGACCGAAAAAAATGAAAAAATTTCATACTCATCTATTATTAACTTCTTCTTTTTTTTTTTTTTTTTTTTTCCTTTTCATTTATATGATTTGGTTCATAAAACTGGATATACTGATTTTTTCTAATTGAATTTAATGCAGAGAAGACTGATTTCATCATATGATGAGGACATGAAGAAGGCCAAAGCTGGTAGCTTCTTTAACAATCTACACAATGTCAGATCAGACAATACTATTCTATCTGCTTAGAAAATAATAAGGTACATACAAGTCTTACGCATTTGGAGCATTGTTCATATTTACTTTCATTTCGAGCGGCGCTAACTGATCAAAATCTGATGATATCAGGTGAACTAGAAGTCAGGTTTGGAAGTTGATATTGTCGCAATATATGTTCAATACATCATGTGGCCATATGTTGAGCTAGTCGTGCTGGTGGCCGTTCTCGAATGTATCCTTTGTAAATGGTAGGAAGTACTTGATCATAAAGGCAATGTAGATAGGGTGATTTTACTCTCTGCTTTGTTCCCTGCGGATCGAGATCGTGTATAGAGGTTTGAGTACATATAGGGAGTTTCATTTGTATTTGAGTTTGTAATATTAGTTGGTGTATTGTATATCTATAATGAACAAGACCATAATCTCCATAAGGTTGGATCATAAAGTGATCTTATTCGTGAAATTGTTTTGTGAACTTCCTTTAAATTTGTTTCAATGTTTATATATAGTGTCGACTTGCGACCAATTCAAGGCCCTTTACATATTATTAGCTTTGATTGTTTTTGTTTTGTTCTAATAATGAATGATTATTGTGATGTAGATTGTCCAACTGCCTGAGCTGAAGAAGCAAATGCTAATTTTAATGTTATATTGTGTTATAAACTCACTTCATATTTTTAGAAAATATAATCTGTATTATGCAAGTATTTTAAATTATATAATATTACATATAATAATATATAATTTTTTTAACAAATTTATAATTTATTAGGTATTGTCAACAAGATATTAGTGAGTACTAATTAAATGTGTACTATTGAACATATTTTAAACTATAGTTTAAATTAGAATCTATTATGAATATTATAATAAAAAATAGATGCACATTGTTTAGTGTCTTAAATGTCACATGTTATCATTTATGTTGTCTATATATTATATAGTTATTTATGCTTAGTGTCCATGTAAGTCCACATCTTATTTGCCACTTTGCTAATATATAGTGGAATTTGGTGGATCTTAAGAATACATCTACATTGTTGAGAATTTTACTCTACCAATTTTCATATTATTCAATTTCATGATTTTGATTATTTTATGTTTTAGTTATTTTAGTTTTTATTTATTTGTTATTATTATTATATAAAAATATTATTATATTATATTTTTCATATCCATATTTCCATTGTGCTCCTTAATTTTCATAACACGTTATCAGCACGAGCTTATGTCGTTTTTCCCACTAAGGGTGGGTCTTAAAGAAACATGGATCATTTTTAAATGTTGGATGTTTAAAAAATGAGTATATAAAATATATGTTTGGTAGACAGTGCAACTATACATATAATACTTACAAATAAAAAATATTTTTCAAAATTGACAATGTTGAAAGCATAAATAAATACAATATCGGGTTATGAAAACTTGATCGAAGATTTTGCAAAGGAAAATATTATTTTACTTAGACATTGTTTTTTAGTCAATCAAAGAGAAATCTTCTAAGTTTTAAAGATATACATTGCAATGGTTATCATATTGGACAGTAAGAATAATGTGTAATATTTATATATCATATCCACTGTCTCAAATGAAATATATGCAACAATGAACCTGAAGTTTATGAATCTAGACATATTTACAATTTGGCATGACCAATTGGGTCATCCAGGATCTATAATGATAAGGAGAATTATTGAAAATTCAAATGGACACCTGTTAAAGAACCAAAATTTCTTCAACCTAATGAATTATCATGTGATGCTTACTCTCAAGGAAAATTGATAATTAGACCATCATCATCTAAAGTGGGGACTGAGTCACCCACATTGGATTCATGGTGACATACGTGAACCCATTGACCCACCAAGTGGACCATTTAGATATTTTATGGTATTGATAGATGCATCCAGCAAATGGTCACACTTATACTTATTATCAAGCCGAAACCTTGCATTTGCAAGATTACTTGCTCAAATAATTAAGTTAAGAGCACAATTTCTTGATTATATAATTAAGACCATTCATCTTGATAATGTTGGTGAATTTACATCCCAAGCTTTTGATAGTTATTGTATGTTAATTGGGATAAGTGTTGAACATCCTGTAGCTCATGTTCATACACAAAATGATTTAGTAGAATCATTTATAAAACGTTTGCAGATAATTACAAGACCATTAATTATGAGAGCTAAGCTTTTGGGACATGCTATTTTGCATGCAGCGTCACTTGTACGCATTAGACCAGTAGCTTATCATAAGTACTCGTCATTACAATTAGCTTATGGTCATAAGTCAAATATTTTTCATCTGAGAATTTTTGGATGTGCAGTATATGTTCCAATTGCTCCACCACAACGCACTAAGATGGGTCCTCAAAGAAGGTTATGAATGTATGTTGGATATGATTCCCCATCAATTATTAAATATCTTAAGCCCTGACGGGTGATGTATTTAATTTGTTGATTGTCATTTTAANAATTAAGAAGTTTGAAAAAGAAATTACATGGAATGCATCGTTATTGTCTCATTTAGATCCTCGTACAGATCAATGTGAACTTGAAGTTCAGAAAATAATTCATTTGCAAAATATAGCGAATCAGTTACCAGATGCATTTATAGATGCAAAGAAAGTAACTAAGTTACATATTCCAACTGCAAATGTTCCATAAAAAAATGATATTCCAACACAACAAATTGTCACCAATGAGTCTGAAACATGCCAGCGTAGTAGACCATTAGGTTCGAAAGATAAAAATCCTCGAAAAGAAAAATAATTAATAATGAAAAAGACTTGGTTGAGAATGTAAATTCCCATAAAGAAATTCTCGACATGACTAGTGAGGAAGGTGAAATACTTAAAGATAATAATGAGATTTCAATAAACTATGTCATGATAGGAAAAAGATGGAATCAAACTAATGTAAATATTGACAACATTTTTGCGTATAATGTTGCTCTTGATATTATATCTGAAAATGAGGATTCTGAACCAAAATCTATTGAAGAATGTCGACATAAAAAAGATTGGCTTCAGTGAAAAGAGACAAAATTAAACTCACTTTCAAAACATCAGGTTTTTGGACCTGTAGTCCGAACACCAGAAGGTGTTAAACCTGTGAGATACAAATGGGTACTTGTGAGGAAAAGAAATGAAAATAATGAGGTCACAAGATATAAAGCAAGACTAGTTACACACGATTTTTCATAAAGATTTGGTATTGATTTTGAGAAGATGTATTCTCCTATGGTGGATGCAATTACATTAAGATATTTAATTAACTTGACTATGTATAAAAGTTTGGATATGCATCTTATGGATGTAGTCACAACATATTTATATGGATCGCTTGATAATAATATTTATATGAGAATTTCAGAATAATTTAAGGTACCTGAAACATATACATCAAATTCCCGAGAATGGTATTCAATAAAGTTACAAAAATCACTATATAGATTGAAACAATAAGGACGGATGTGGTACAATCGCTTGAGAGGATATTTATTGAAAGAAGAATATCAAAATAATCCAATATGTCCGTGTGTTTTTATAAGGAAATCAAAATCATGATTTGCTATTATAACTATATATGTTGATAACTTGAATATAATTGAAACTCCTGAAGAGTTTTCAAAGGCAATAGAATATCTTAAGAAAGAATTTGAGATGAAAGATCTCGGAAAAACAAAATTTTACCTTGGTTTGCAAATTGAGTATTTAACATATGAAATATATATTCATCAATCGACTTATACAGGAAAAATGTTGAAAAGATTTTATGTGGACAAAGTACATCCATTAAATATTCCAATGGAAGTCCGTTCATTGGATATAAAGAAAGATATATTTCGACTTTGAGAAGATAATGAAGAACTTCTTGGTCTTGAAGTACCATATTTTAGTGTAATTGGTGCACTTATGTATCTTGCTAATAATACAAGACCAGATATTGCATTTTCAGTAAATTTATTAGCTAGATATAGTTCTTCTCTTACAAAAAGCAATTTGAACGGAATTAAGTATATACTCTGTTATCTCCGAGGAACAATCGATATGGGGTTTGTTTTATTCAAATAAATCAAATTTTGATCTAGTTGGTTATATAGATTCTGGATATTTATCTGATCCACACAAAACTAGATCTCAAACAGGTTATCTGTTCACATGTGAAGGAACTGTTATATCATGGCGATCGGTAAAACAGACTATAACGGCCACTTCCTCAAATCATGCTGAAATTCTTGCAATTTACGAGGCTAGTAGAGAATGTATATGGCTAAGGTCAATAACTCAGCACATTCGTGAAACGTGTGACTTGTCTTCTAATAAAAATCTTCCAACAATATTATACGAAGACAACATAACGTGCATAGCTCAAATCAAAGGAGATAGAACAAAACATACTCTTTTCTACACTCATGATCTTGAAAAAAATGGCAACATCACTGTATAACAAATTTATTCGGAGGATAACCTAGCAGACTTATTTACAAAGACATTACCAACCGCAACTTTTGAAACATAGGTGCACAATATTGGAATGCGGCGACTCAGAGATCTTAAGTAATGTTTTCATGAGGGTGAGTAAATATATTGTATTTTTTTAGGAGTATGTATTATATGAAATATATACTCTTTTTCCTTCACTAAGTTTTTCCCATTGGGTTTTTCCTAGTAAGGTGTCCCAAAGGCCATGTGTCATGTCATGTTTAGTGTCCATGTAAATCTAATTTTGCCTATAGCATTTTGTGGATCTTAAGAACACACCTACATTAATTCCACTTTCATTAATTTCTATATTATCCAATTTCATGATTTTGGTTATTTTATTTTATAATTTTAGTTTTTATTTATTTATTATTAGTAGATAAAAATATTATTATATTATATTTTTCAAATCCGTATTCCCGATGTGCTCCTCAATTTTCATAATAGAATCTAATTTTTGAATCTACCATCAAATATATATTTAAAAATATGAAATTTAATTCTATTTTCATTAAATTCTTTGTTTTCAAATTCTTTACCAAAGAGGACTATCCTAATCGTCATACACGCGCTTTAACATTGTGGATATTTTTTGAACTTTGGTTGAAGACAATATTGGAACTCTATAAAGAATAAAAGTAAAAGATATAGACTATCCTAATCCAGAATATTATAAAGAGTGAAGGTATAGTTAAAGATATTGTACTATATATATATTATTTTTAAAATAGTAAATAATTGAACAGTTTGAACCCCATCTTGAAAGGAATAAATTAGATGTAAATAAGGCAAGTTTCGTCAAATTCAAAATTTAAATTTTAATGTAAAATTCAATTCAATTAGTAAAAAGTCACACTTTGCATTGGGAAAGAAGGATAATTAACATTTTTAATATACAAACTCAAGTTGAAAATTTTTATTATTAATGGTTATTACTATACTTGTAAACTCCACGCTCTCTTTTTCCTTAAAAACACTTCAATGGAGGATCCCAATCCAGAATATAAAGTAGAAAAAGGAATTAATCACGCCAGCCAAATTTTAGCAAAGATGAACTTTATTTCTTCACCTTTGCCTCAAGAGACAACAGAATAGTTCCATTAGTAAAAATGGATCCATATAGCAAACAAATCTATTTCTTAAAATGGCCAAACACTGCACTTTTTCCTTCACCTACTGATTTCACTTAGGTTACTTAGGATTTTGTTTATACCTACGGATTGATCAAAAACAATTCTTGAAAGAGGTATTCAATTTTAGGGATGAATCGAATGAGTTAGAAACCGTTAGGGAAATAAGCAAAAGACAAATCAACAAAACAGCCATAAGAAGAATTCTTTACTTACATTTCTCACTCAATCCTCTACTAAGAGGTGCAAATTGTTTCCATTCTCTATCCAAGGAATTGAGGATTCGGGCAAGTATACTTGGAAGTACAGTGTTACAATTACCTGTACCCGTAACCCATGTTCAACTCGTGACCGTACATTCCCTGACCATGGCCACCACTGGCAGAAAGCGGATGAATTTGCTTCGAGTTTGATCTATGTCCCATTTGGATAAGCCTCTGTATTGCGTCTGGTTGGTTACCAGGAGCTGAAATTTAAACGAGAAACAATAATGAAAAAGGAGAGCCACCCCACGAAATAAGAGATCAATGCCAATATATTCAACTGCCTTCTACGTATGTTGCTTGATGTATTCACAAACAATACAAGAACTCCGGCAGCAGGCATGCAAAGAAACGGTGCTTTTAATCCCACGATAGATCGAAGTTAAGTAAAGAATATCTTAAACAGAATCAGACAAAATGAGTCAAAAATCATAATTTTGCATCTTATCGCTAAGGACAAGAGATTATCAGACAACAGCAGCACTTAATGGATGCAATATCAAATTTGGCAGAAATATAAACAAATAATGCCCAGATAAGCAGGATATGGAAACTAATATATCAGTAATATATATATGAACAAATTAACGATTGAAGTGCAAACATGATAGCATGAGAGTTACCAGGCGAGGGTAATCTGGGACCACCAATATTAGGCACACGCTGACCGATGTGAAACCCTTGGATTGAATTGAGTTCCTGCGGCAAGCCAGTCACCTGATGGTTGGGTTGTGAAGGTGCTGCACTACCTCTGGCAGAGTGAGGATGTAGAGGAAGATTTCTGTTTGACATAGGTGGAGCTACACCTCTAGATAACCCTTGTAGTAGATGTTGTGGTGGAAGATTGACTGAAGTTTGCATCTGCTGCAGCATTGGGTGATGAATCGAATGATCAAATCCAGATAATCCAGAGGTAGGAGGACGAAGCATATTTGCTACAAATTGATGATTAGATGGCGAGTCATGATGCACAATTCCTTCTGGCAACATTAAATCTCCCTGAGAATTCATGTTAGGAGGACGAGGTTCAAATTGATGAAACAACTTGACATTATTCGTTTGTGGGGGATGAAGCTGAGAAAAGGCAGAATGAACAGGAGCTTTCCGATGTGGCATTTCAGTCTCCCTCCTATCATAAGGGTTGGCTGAAAAAGGTAGCCCATCCACACCTCCTATACTTTGTCTTTCATCTTTGAATGCAGGGCTAAGCATTGCATTATTGTCTTGTGTGTTGTGCGAGAACAGTGGTTGAGGTTTAGCAGAATTCCCCATAGAAATGAGATTCTGAAAGTTCATAGAATCGCTTATGATTAAACTGTCCTCTTCAGGAAAGGGCATTTCAGCTGGTCCGCCAATCTTATGTCCCAACTTGGCAAGGGGATGAGAAGAATCTGATTCAGGTCGAGGGCCATTCAGATTTAACCAATTCCCACGAACTATATCTGGTTGGTTTTGCTGTCTTTGATCACCATGATCATGATTAAGCATACTGGACCGAACTTCATTGTTGGACAAGGGACCATCATCTGTGATCGGACCATGAGACTCTGAAGCATCACTTTTAACAGATCCTGATGAACCCCTTTGTGCTGAAACTGGAGCTCCAACTGATTGAAGCTCCTTCATAAAGGCAGACCCAAAAAGTGTTTCAAGAGTTAATGTTTTCCCCGGATTTGAAATGTTGTGGGTGCTTTCCTCATTATTGTGAAATACAGGGCCCATATATCCACCATCATCACCATATTCCGAAATCAATGGACTCGAACCCTTCTGTAACAGTGAGAGAAGGTGCTGTGATGCATGATCATCACTTTTCACAGATGGATGTTTCACATCAGCAACAGGATGACTACATCGTTGATCAGACGGGTGCAAAGCTGAGTCATTCTCACTGACTTTTGACAGCAGTGTCTGTTCAACGGCTTCACAGGTAAGGATTGCAGAAACAGCCTCTGGCTTACTCTTATTATAAAATGGCTCAGGCTTTGCAACATTGGATGATGTTGAACTTGATGTGATATAATTTTCTGCAGATTCATAACCATGGAAAGCAACTGTAGGCAGAGATTGCTCAGAATGCTTCACATCAGCTACATCATACCCACCCTTTTCTCCACCTACAATCATCGTAAGCAAGTCAATTGACCTTTTAGGTGAAAGGTCGTCCTCCTGTTTCCTATCTGCAGGGTGAAAAAAAAATTGAGCTATGAGATATAAAAACTCAGCTGATCGGTGAATAAACCACTGTCCACTGACATATGGAATCAATTGAAGACAGAAATTTTACCAACATACCGCTGTCCATGAACCAATGAGCAAATTTAGATGATTGAGCATTTTGAGGGCTGCATACATCGTCCATCTCGTTGTCATGCTGCTGCCAAACACCCGGAAAAAACACACATCAGGGATGGATGTATCCAAACTTGAACTGCTTTTGTTACTTGTGGTCTTAAATGAAAAATCTAACAAGGAGAAAAGGCGGGCTTAACACTATTATAATAAATAATATAATTAACATGTTTTCTATGATAATAAATAATATAATTATTATTTATTATAATAGAAAACATATAACATTATTTATTATAATACAAGGAGAAAAGGAGGTGCTTATTTTCCTCGAGCAGCAATTAAATACGAAAATTTTGTTAAATGATGTAATATACCTACTCTGGTGCCATAACCTAAAAACTTAAGCTGATGGGTCAAGTAAATTTAATATCATATCATCTAAGACTCCCCCTCACTTGTGGAATTGAAATATGTAGAAAACCCAACAAGTGGAAAGCAATATTAATTAGGGAGAAAATAACATTGTAGAGGTTTTGAACACAGGATTTCCTAGACCACTTGCTCTAATATTATCTTAAATCACCAGTTGACCCAAAAACTTAAGCTAATGGGTGAAAGTAATTTTAGTATTATATCATCTAACACTCTCTTCACTTGTGGGCTTAAAATATGTAAAAGAAATCAATATTGATTGAGAATGAAATAACATTGCAGGGATTTGAACACAAGACCTTCTAGACCACCTACTCTGATACCATCTTCAATCACTTATTGACCCAAAAGCTCAATCTAGTAGATGAAGGTAAATTTAATATTATATCATCTACCAAAATTCAACGAAAATATATGCAACAAAAGAGTTATAGCTCCAAATTATATAACAATTTCATCCCTTATTCAACTGGGACCAAATGATTCGTCAACAAAATGACTTCCTATTATAAGATTGCAATTCAGAAAAGATATTGAAACATCAGGAGTTGATTCAGCATAATTCTTGCAATCTAAGCTCAACAAAATCTAAGCTGTGCAAGATGCGGAGGATCATAACTTATGACATTTTAGAACTCTAAGTTGGGCAAAATGCGTAGAGGATCATGTACCTTGTCGTAATAATACCACAAATAGGATGTTGATTTTGATTCAAACCCAGAAAATTTATACCATGACAGAAAAGGATGAATTTTTACATTCACGAGTACCTCAATAAAATTAGTAGCATCACCATCTAACTTCATGGCACTGCCAAAAAGTTTCTCCAAGATGGAAGATGAATGAACTTGGCTTGGTTCACCAATGGCAGTATTCGCTGGTAACTTCTCAGTCTTACAGTCAACAACTGTACTGTTATCAGAAGCTTCAAAAACTTCCAAAGATTTTTTGTGCGATTGATTATCTATTTCAGTTGTTTTATTAGACATGTCTACAGCAGAAAACAGATCGAGAATCTTTTCGCCAGTGTTGTTGGTAGAAACATTAATGCTGGTTTTTCTATATTGTTCAGCACGACCCATTTGCTCTGATGAACTTTTTCCCTCTAAATCTTCAGCAATCCCGTTATGCAATTGCTCTTCTTTGGTTTGCAGACACTTGTCAATGTCATCCTTGCCCTACAAAGTGACAAACATATGTTCAATTAATAATGAAGGAGGAGGGGAGTTCGCTTGTGCCAAAAGATATCCATAAGAAGGATAACTATTTATTACAATGATGTGAATGACTAAACAAATGCTGACGACGGAAAAAAAAATGAAAGCAAATAATCACCTCCAGCAAATGAGGATTAACTGAAGACCTTGTTGCAAAGTTTTTTTCCAACACAGTGCTGGTGAATCCAGGAGGCACAAGTGGCCTAGATACAGTTGACTGTGATGTAAAAGATTTTTCTCGATCATTCTTTGAAGTTTGTTTTAAAGAGATGGATTCATCGACACCACTGATTGTATTCAATGATTTCTCATCATCCTTAGACTCGTCCAACTCCATTAGGATGGCAAACTCATCTCTCTGCTTCACAGGATTTGATTTGTGACTTTCTTGAAATGCCTTATGTTGTTCTTTCCTCATTGACTCAAATGAAGCTGCAAACGTTTATCAGATAAAAAATTATTGCTGGGAAAATATATTTGAACAAGATCTGTGGATGTACCCGTTCCTACATCGAGCATCATAAAGAAAAGAGTGATTACCTCTTCTCTTTTTTTCCTCTTCAACCCTATCCTCACTTGTGTACTCAGAAGAACCAAAAGTTTCGTGATTGTATGAATCATTAGTATTCCCTCGTTGATGGGCTACAGCCTGATTAATAAAAGAACAACATGCATAAGGCAAGCTTAATCAAAATCATTTCAAATTTTTGTTGAGTAATTCGTTTACCAATTCAACAAAATGATTCTGACTATGTCAAAACACGTATCATTGAAGGTATAACCATAACCTAAGGATAGAAATTTAATTTAAATTATGTTCAAATTATGTTCGCAAGTGAAGAGATTGGGAAATATAATGTGATTGTAAACCTTATAAGGACGAGGTGGATGATATGGCTCATTGCTTCTGTTGAGCTGGTATTGATCATTTGCTCGAACCTTTGGTGCCAAAAATGCTGGTACATATCCAGATGGTCTAGGAAAGGAACCACTCCCAAGAAGTCCATCATGTTCAGGACCCTGCGAAGGCCTCCTAGACTGATCGCCATATCGCCACCCAGAATCCACTGTTAAAATGAATAATCCAAAGGTCAATACTGCAATGCTGACAGCCTGACAGAACTCCATTGTCAGCAGCATTTGGGCAGGGATAAACATCATGATAGATATATAAAGCACACTCGGGCATGAATGTTATTATTTCCAAGACAGCAGTATTTTTTTTTCAATAATTCAACTACAGTGGGAACCCAGCCGTTAACCAAGCCAAACAGGATATGATATTCAGATTAAATTATATTAAACAATATAATTATCTTAACTTAACAATAGATTAAGATGAGACCTTACCTGAATCCCTATCAGATTGTGAGTCACTATCCTTATCACTCCGTCCAGAAGAATGAATTTCCCTCTTTCCATGTATGCGACGAGAATAATTACTCGTTTCTGCCCTGCTGGGTGGTGATGAGCCATACTCATTGCGCCTAAAACTATTCAAAGACAAAGCTCCAGAAACTCTTTGCCTATCGTAGGAAGCTTCTTCAAATTCACTACACAAGGGAAAATGTACGCTTAGAGAAACAATCCAACAAGGAAAATAAGAATACGACCACAATGCTTATTTTTGGTTCTTTGCTTAGTAGGATATGGACTTCAGTTGGGCATAATAAGAATAGATATCAATTAAACAGTAGTCAGAAAAATAGAACAGGAGCATGAAAGAGCATCTTACGCCATAATGGATTGGTCAAAGCCGCTCGGCAACTTTTTGCAAACATCCAAATCGCTCAGGGACAACAGGAAATCTCTCGTGTAAGAAAACTTTGGTTTCCTAAACCGATCAGGAAAATATTGTCAATACTGACCAGTATTCACAGGGGAAGATGAATAATAAGGGAGCAGAAAGAAATAAAAAATTAAACCACGTGAATCGTAATTGAAACTGCAAATTGTAGATAATTACTTTCGCAAATCATGCTGTACTGCAGCGGTCTGATCGTGTGAATTCGAATCATCCTTCTTGAGGCTCATTCTGCTATGCTTAGTCTTAACAAGATTATCAGAGCAATCGATCAATATGCAAAAGTCTTCAACAGCACCAGAACCACTTTACTGAACGAGAACAAGAAGTTTATAAACAAAGCCGCCTAAGATTGCCGCAAAGCTAACTCTACGTTTATTGGATGCTATACCGCCTCATTCTTTAGAGAAAACCAATTAATTCAATGTAGACAAAACGCTAAGAACTTCTCTCCATCGCCTTGTCCTCGAATTTGTTCTTTCAATCGAGCCTAATTCAAGTCAGATAGCATTAAAAACACGAACTCAGAGGCAATCCCATGTTTGATCCAGCTGAATGCGCATCAAAAACCATCAAAAAATGAACTCCATTCATCCAAACTCCCTCGCCGAAAAATTATTAATCTCCAACTCACGTTAACCACTTGTTTCAATAAAATCGCAACCCCATAAAACAGACTATTGCGTAAAACCGCGCATTCCACGAATCACAAATCCAATTCCCGAATGATCCATCCAAAAACCAAACGAACGTCTCGTTGTAATACGTGATTGCAGATGTTGCACCAGAACAAATTCTAGGGTTTTGTTCAATCCAAGAGCTCCAAATTGAAACTAGGGTTTTGGAACATAGCGAACAAAAGACAATCCAAGAAAAACACCTGGATCCAAAACACAAATTATTCAAAAATCAATCACCATGAACACAAACTTCTTGTGGATTTGAATCTTTCAGGGTATTGATCTATGGATTTCCCGAGTAATCGACGCGAGAGAGAAATTTGAGTGCTGGATTTCTGGTCTCTGTTCATCAACCTAAGCCACATCCATCAGAAAAGAGGAACAAAATGTAAACTTAAAAAAAATTAAAAATAAAAAATTCAACTAGTTACAACGATAAGATAATCTCACCCGCATATTGCTCCCTGTAAACCACGCGCCAACGAAAATTTGTTGAACAACATTTTCACGCGCTATTTGGGAGCGTAACGGTGAAGATAAAATTTTACCCTGGAAAATTATAAATAAATAAATAAAGGATTTAAATAAATGTGAGCCTCCGAAATCTATATTTTTAGTGCGCCGTCTACCTTGCATTGAGCAATTCTATTTGGTTCTCCAAATTTAATTGGTGTCTTTTCTTTTTTAGAAAATTTATGTAATAAATAAGTTGTAATTTAAGAAGAGTCAAGTTAATTGGTGTGTTTAGTTTTCTTAATGGTGATATTAATGATCATTAACAAATTAAATAAATATATGAATAAATCAGAATGTTAGTAGTTTTAGAACCCATACAAATATATAGTTTAGAGTATACATATTGATCGGGTCCATATTGTTAATCTTTTTTTAAAAAAAAAATAGTTCACAACATATGAAGGTGAAATGTAAGAATTCCATTCCAGTTAGTTGTGTGATTTGTATTAGATAAATTAATTACATGTAATGAATTTATCTTTAAAAAAAAACAAACAAACAAACATAAAGCAAATTCTCTTATATACAGCTATTCTCTTGCTTTTCCCCTCATTGTTGCCAAAAAAAAAATAAACCCTAAAAAATAATAATAATAATAATAATAATAAATAAATAAATAAATAAATAACCTATTTCCTTCTCTTGTCAATTTGACAAAGTTGCATGGTTTTTTTTTTCCATTCGGTAAAGCAGTTTTACTCATTCCCCTTTTCACTCGGGCCAATATGCTTTATCCATTTTTTTGTTGATAAATTTATCTTTACAAACTTTAATTATAAGAAGAAGAAACTTGTTTTACTCTAACATTGAGTAAGGTCTCAACAATAGTTGATGAGTCAGGGGTGTACAACGGTCGGTTGATGTCGATATGGGAGAAAACCGGTATCGAAAACCGACCAAACAAAGAGTGTAAAATTCGTCCGATCGTCGGTCGGTTTGGCCTTTTTTCTTTTTTTTTCCTTTTTTCCTTTGAGCCAAAGTGAATGAAAATGAAAGATGAATTTATAATGTATTATTGTTAGGTTAATAAAATTAGCAACTTTTTAAATTTTAAATCAATCATTTTTTTTTTATGAAAATGATTTAAATAAATCATGTAATGGGTTTGAAAATTAGGCAACATAAAAAATAATAAATCAATACTAAAATAGTAGGTTGGACTTGGGTTGGTGGTAGTGAACTAGCTTTTATACTTATTTAAAAAAAAAAACAAATATATATATATATATCGGTCAGTCGGTTTCAAATTTTTTTCAGAAAAATCGAAAACCAACTGACCTTAATTTGGTCGAGTTAGTTTTGGTCGGTTTGATGAGTCATTGTTAATTATATTGATAAAAATAATAGAAAAACATATACCATATATATAGATCTCAATAAAATATAACTGTGTAGTATAAAAGTATAAATGTTTTTTCCCTTTTTTCTTGTGCATCCTCGGTTTGTTGCTTTAGATATTGAACATTGAACTTATTTTCCCAGGGTGTTATGGGTATCCTATGAAAATATGATCCCATTAAAGTCGATTCATGTGATTAAACCTAAAATTGGATAATATTATAGTAATATGTGAGGGTTTATAGTCCAAATCAAACGTCGCATCAAATATATTGTACGTGAATTTCTTTTAATCATAGATTGGTTGATGCAACCAGATTAATTGAAATCTCATTCACATTGAAAAGAGAGAAGCAATAACTTGGGTCGCACATCGATTTGACGATCATTATCATCTATGATAATTTTTTAAAAAATGATAATTATCAAATGTTGAGCAAAATCTCAACGGGAAGGAAAAAAATAATATGTTTATACTATTTGGAATATGGGGAAGAAGAGATTAAAAATATCCTATAAATGGAAAGAACAAACGGTAATACGAGATAACGGTAAAATCACAATAAAAGAATCCCAAGATAAATGTAAAAAAAAAAAGAGTGAAAGAAAAAATATATATGAATATAAGGATTATCGTTACAAATATTTTATTTGCCTATAAATAAAAGATAAATGCGTTTCACTAAATTTAGTAATTGATTAAGACGATGCATGAGAAGATTAAAAAAAAAAAAAAAAAAAAGTTATTTTTGCATGAGAAGAACATGGTGAATGGTAAAAAAATTGAAAGCGAATGGTAAAACAATATTTACTTACCTAAAAAAAATAGAAAAAAATTATTAATTTTTTTTTAAAAAAATAATAATAAAAAAATCGAGGCTCCATCCTCTTGGCGGACGAGCATGGCGTCTGAAGCCTTCCCTTATCCAATATAACAGAAAGATTAAATGACGAATTTACCCCCACTATCATCAAAATTTACAAAGATTAATTGCTTTATTAAGCAATGGCTTAATGGTAAAAAACATGGAAATGTGAGGGTATACACGGGATTTGGAAATTCAAAAAACTCCCTTTTGGCTGAAGTGATCCTGTACTTCATCTCTTTCACTGAGCGAAGGAGAAACGTTTGTGAACTCCGATGGCTTCATCATCCCTGTTGAGCTCTGCGACGTCGTCGTTTCATGGCCATTCCCCATTCTTCTCAGCCCGTTTTGCTGCACCGATTGCTTGCGGAAACCCTAGCAACATAGCTCCATTGGCGGTGAGAGTAAAAGCCTCGACTGGCGGTGCTATAGTGCTTGTAGACAAGGCAGAGGCTGAGAAAGTCAACCGGCTCAAATCCAATTACCTTGAGAAAATCGTGCCGCTGCTCATGGATGAGTTCTCCTACACTAATATCCACCAGGTAGTGACAGCGTAATTTGAGGAAGTATTGATTGAATTCTTGATTTATTTTCTCGATTGGTCGCTGGAGTTCTTCGGATTTTAGATTTGTGAAGTTCGGTTGGATCTTGATTACGTTGTTTTGATTGTTTCCGGAAGGATAATTTGTGTGCTCTGTAACTGTTTAATACAATTGCTAGGAGAATTGGAAATTATTCTTGTTTTTTTCTTCATATTTCAATCCATGGAATCTGACTATGTCTATTGCATAGAATCGCTTAGCTTACGGAGCTTTAAGTTTCTAGACACAGGTACTTCTATGTTTGTATGCAAATATGTACACCCGTGAGGAAGATAAGGATTCTTGACGAATTAAATACCCTTAAAACTGAGACGGAATTCGGATTTTTACTCGGCTGTGGTATTGTACAATACTTGTTTTCTCTTAGATTAAGTTCGAGTTTTCATTTTTGGCTGTGATTCTAATTGGTGGGTCTCGAAGAATTCTGGTTTTAGTGTTTTTTTCCCTCCATCTCAGAATTTTGGCACCCCATATGATGACTAAACACAAATTCTTCTAATGAAATATCCGTACAAATTCTTCTAATGAGATATCTGTACCTTTTCTGTTAGGTCCCTAAAATTGAGAAGATAGTAGTGAACTGTGGTATTGGAGATGCTCAGCAGAATGCGAAGGGTTTGGAAGCTGCAATGAATGAGTTGGCATCCATTACAGGACAACGACCTGTGAAAACACGTGCAAAGAAGTCCATTGCAACCTTCAAGATCAGGGAGGGTCAACCACTTGGGATTGCTACAACCCTAAGGGGAAATGTGAGTTTCACTTGTTCCTCTTAAAAGTTTTAGCCAGTCATTGTTTCTTTTGATCTTCTGGCTTCTGTTATAGCAGCATATCTTGATTATGGAAAATAAATTTTGATATTGGGAACTGGCTCTGATTTTCAATATTTGTAGTCATGAACATTTCATATGTTCTTTTACATGTCTATCTTTCCAGTCTTGAATAATTACATCGATGGTCTGTACATGCTTTTAACGTATTCAGTGTAGTGTATGCCTCTAGTATGATGATGTTAGGAATTCAATTGTTTGAGATGATATTATAAAAGAAGTGCGAAGAGGAGGAGGGAGTTGCTCCTTCATGTCATGGGCTTGTTACACAGTACCGTGATACTCGTTTATTGAAAAAGATTTGTGTGCCAATTGTCAATGAGTTGAAAGGACAAAATAGACTGTTCTCTTATGTATTTTTATAATTGAAGGTATCTAGCATTAGTGAATGGAAGAGGTCATGTGTGTGGCTGCAGGTATTAGCATCATTTCGATGATCCGTAAATGCCTCGATGTGTTTAGTGCAGTGGATTTCTCTGTGTAATGATGTTAGGAATTTGATTCTTGAGATAAGGAATGGCCTCGGAGTAGGGAGTTTCTCTTTCACAGGCTCAATACTCGTTAGTGAACAAGACTTGTGTGTCAATGTCAATTATTATGTAGTATATGGAAGGACAAAAAACCTAAGGGGTATTAAAGATCTGATATTGCAATAATGGAAGGTATCTTGCATCAATACATGGAAGAAGTTTTGGGTTTTGCTGCCTGCATTTGTGTCCTAAATGTTAAAACGACTTGATTTTTATGCTGCTTGCTTGTTGACTATACTAATAGGTGATGTACTCCTTCCTGGATCGTCTTATCAACTTGGGGCTGCCTAGAACAAGGGACTTTCAGGGACTGAACTCAAATAGCTTTGATGGACATGGAAATTACTCCATTGGTATTCGTGAACAGAGTGTGTTCCCAGAAATAAAGTTTGACACACTTGGCAAACCGAGGGGAATGGATGTTTGTATCACAACAACAGCTGAAACCGATCAAGAAGCTCAGCGACTCTTGGCTCTCATGGGAATGCCTTTCAGAGAGAGTGGTGGCTCTGTAGCTGTGATGCGGAAAAAGAAGCTAAAGTCCCACCATTTTGATTCCAAATCCAAGGGAAGAGCTCGGAGATAATGAATGCATTTTAGGAACAAGGCTTTTACATTTCCTCAATTCATCTGTTGTATCTTTACTCAAAAAAACTATACTCTAGCAAATTTAGCTGGGTTGTATGCTAATTTGATGAAGTTATAGAGGTTTGTTTATGAGATTAGTTCCTTTAGCTCGGAAAGCCAATCGGGAATTTTGCATGCCTGAACAGAGTTTTAGCACCGGATGCTGCATATGAGCAGTATTCCCATGGCCATTGAACAGACCACAGGCCTTGCTCTGAATAGTAATACCTAAAGAGAACAAACTTTTGTTTGAGAAATTGGACAAACAGTAAAACTAGATTTAAAGCCACCTCCCTGATTAAATCACTAGTTAGTTAGTTATTATAAGTTGTAGCATGTAATCTGTATTCATTTTTTTCCATTCAGCCATAGTACCATCATTTTTTTTCCCAAATTGTTGTGGAGTGGATGGATCGAACTGTTAACTAGTGTCTTATCTACTCAGTTGTGTTCGGGTCGACTCTGCGAGTGTCTCAAGTCCCGTCAAACCTTATTCGAAACTAGGATATAGATAAATGAGAATCTTCAAAAGCTCTCTAGTTCCTGTATGCATTTGACCTGTGTGTTGTTCTTGTTGATAACATCTGTTTTGCTTGTGAATTTTGATTCTCTAACATCAAGTCGGCCAACCCTTCGTACTTCACCATTTCCCCCTTGTATCAATTGTTTCACGTCATGGATGTTTTTTATTATTTCTTTTAGGAAATTCATTTTAGGAAGAAATAAACTATTGGTCTTTGATAGACTTTTTGTCCAACTGTTTAAATTCGATATTTTTGGCCCTTCTTTCATCCATACCTGGCGGACCCATTTTCTTCTTTCTATTTCTTTCTTTCTTTATTTCTCCTCTTTTCTCCTCTCTTCCGGATATTTTATTTAGTTCGTAATCGTTTTATTTTTTGTTTTTATTTTTTAAAATTAAGCCTATTGACACTATTCTCACCTTCAAAATTCTTCCTTTATTATCTATTTTTTATCCATGGTTTAAAAACGAAGCCAAATTTTGAGAGAAAAAAATAATTTTCAAAAAGTTGTTTTTGTTTTTAAAATTTGGTTAAGAATTCAACTATTGTAATTAAGAAATATATAAATCATTGTAAGAAATGAGAATGAAATAAGCTTAATTTTCAAAAAAAAAGAAAAGAAAAGTCAAATGGTTACCAAACGAAAAATATATTTTTTATCCCTATATTTTGAGTATAATTTTCATTTGGACTTTTGTTCTCAAAATATTACATTTTTAATCCTTATATTACGAGTTTGATTTCAGTTCAGTTAATAGGTTTTAAAATGTTATAATTTCACTTTTTAAAATATTCTGATTTTTATTTGATCATGTTTATAACTCTAAGTTTCACTGTTTACTTTTTTAACGTCGATTTTTCGATAAGTATTCACTTATAATATTTAATGTTAATGTCTATTAATTAATTTTTAAAAATTAAAAGAATTGTAATTGATTGAGTTTCTCAATTTTTTAACTATTTAAGTTATATTTTAAATTTTAACTTTATAATTATTTTAAAAGACATTAACGCTCAAAACTAAAATGTTTAATGAAAAAGAGACTGAAATTAAAAGTGTAAATCTTGAAACTTAAGGATCAAATTGAAACAAAACTAAAACCTCAAAAGTTAAATTATAACATTTTGAAACTTGTTAAATGAATTGAAATCAAACTTAAACAAGCTAAAATGTGTAATATTTTAAAAGTTGGGGACCAAATGAAAAGTATATCCAAGACTTAGAAAGCAATTTTTTTTTTTTCAAGTAGAACCGGGGAAGGAGAGAAAAAAAAGGAAGAAACAAGCGAAGTATAAGAGGGACCGAAGTTTTCTTTTTTCTTTTTTTTTTTTTTAGATAACATGATGTTTTTTTTATTAATTACTTAATTTCTTTTTAGATTTCATCAACATGTGTGGCACGATATTTCTAACCAAATATTAACAAAATTTAGAAAAAAAAATTGGTTTTTACTAATAAATTATGACACTAGTCACAATATCAATGAAGGGGTTATTTTTAACCTTTTGATATTAACATTTCAAAGTATGAAAATTAAAATAAATTAGAGTTGAAATTGCCTTCTCAACAAAAGAAAAAATCAAAGTTGAAATTGCATCGACAATAACTGTGCTAACCAAAATAATGTTGACTAGTTTGACATCTTTTTGGTGACTTGTTTTATAGCCAACCATCATGATTAGGTTAAAAATCTAACCTAACCCCTTAGCCTTATTTCTTAATATATATGTGTATTGAACAATTAATATATGTTTTATATATAATTTTTCGTCTATCCTTTAATTTTATTTATATGTTAAATGTATATACGACTATCCAATCTTGGATCTTGAGATAATATTCAAATACTTTTATGAAATTTAATTTAGAAGTAAACAGAGCTCCATTGTAAATTTAAAAAATAATAATAAAATAGAAAGAAAAAAAATAATAATGGAAAATCATCCCTTTATACTCTTAAATTACAAATTATGTCGATAAAATTAGTAAAAGTTGTATCAATTTAACTCTAAATTTTTTCTAAATGAATGATCATTTAGTAGTGATTTACAACTAATTTTCATTCGATTGTATTTAAAATCAACTCACAATTACTTAAATAAAATATGGTTAAATTAAATCTTCCAAATTAGGAAGAAAATTTGTCATAACTATGCATAATATAAGGAAATAAAATGGAGGAAGAAATAAGATAAAACGACGCTAATATTAACGAAAAAAATGCCACTACCAGTTGAAGTATACAAATTTTCTCTACTGTTTCGTTAGTCTTAGCATTAAAATAAGTATTACACACCTGTGAAATTAATGAATTGAATATTTTAAAATATGTATGAAAATTTTGTGTGATGAATTAACTCCCTAGGACTTGTACTAGATTGTTACTACATGCATGTTTATATTCCAAACGACCATTTTTATGAATTGGCTAAAACCAAATAACTTTTATTAAATCTAAATAATTAAAAATCTTGAATCATGGTACCCTTAAAAAAAAAAAGGTAGAACAATACTGGAATTTTTTTTATCTAAAACATCTAACAGTGCAAAAACTAGAAGTTTCTGAATTCAACGGACAAATTTTAAAAACATAAAAATATGGAAACATGAGCATAAGCATCTGTCTAGTCACGGTGGCACGGTCACGGAAACCCGCCATTCGCTTATGTGTCCTTACCCTTATCTAAAAAATATAATAAATAATGAGTATAAAATATTCCGGAAGTAATCTCACTATCGGGTCAGGCTAAGCATTCATGTCCAATTAAATGCACATACTAGTTGGACATGAAAAGCTCAACTAATCATAGATGACCATTTAGTGAATAATGGCACCCGTCTTACTTAGGTGAGATGTACCAAAAAATCGCTGGTGAATCCCGAATTAAACACAAACCTCTAGTGAATCCCAAATGAAGCACAAACCTCTAATGAATTTCGAACGAAACACAAACCTCTGATGAATCCCGAAAAAAACATAAATCTCTAGTGAGTACATGACTAAGGGAGGAAGCATTGTTCACTATCCTATTTAACATGCAACATATATCATACTCCCACAATATGGTAACATATCATACATCCTTATAATGTTTCTTATGAGATCTCATCCTGCTAAACATCCTCATAACATACTTTACAAAATTAACACCATGTTCATACATCCTCTCTAGTCAAGTAAAACATATATAAAAAATCTTAGAGAGCCAACAATAACATCCTAATCGTGTCACCTGATATATAAGCAGTTCCAATGGTAAGATTACCTACCTCGAGGTTAGGCCCAAGTAATAAACAAACCAAAATCCTTCATGTCTTGAATAAGAAAATGTCTCGAGTCCACCTCTAAGTATAAAATTGAAATCAACTTAGGTTTCCAGGGCCTAAACCGAACATAAAGCTCATTCGAACGGTCTTCAGTACTTACGCAATGAATGGCTTGCTCCCAAATTTGTTTCCAACCTACACATAACCCAAACTAAGAATTTAAAATCCACCTTCCACCATCAAAACTATTCCAAGAAGATCCCAAAGTCTCAAAGCTCCCAGAAAAATTGTGCCAAAACCACCAAAATCGATCCATTACCTCGCTGGACAGTTTGCTTGCGGTTCCAAATCTCCCCCAAAACTTGAATATAAAACCCAAAAATAACGGGTATCAATAATCAAACCCAACATCAATGGATAATCAATAAAAAAAAAAAAAAAAAAAAAAAAAAAAAAACCCATCAAGACTTACCAAAACCCACTCAAAACCAATATTCCGGCGAAACCCACCGGAACGACAGCAACCAAGGACTAGGCGTCGACTGGACAAAATAACATGACGGAGCGTTGAGGTTCTACCAACAAAGCTGAAACACAGAGGAGAGAAAGGGATTGACGAAGAATTCGAGGAGTTGATCGGACCACTTGTGACAAAACTTGTGGAACACAATTGTGTGATGCATGTCTTAAGCTATGCATTTATACTCATGCGTCGGTGGTCATGTGTTAGAATGAAAGTGTGCATTAATCTCGTATGCAATGACCATGCATTCCTGTCACAAGTTTTCTTGTGCTCTCGCCAAGTATAATGAGATCGCAAGTTTTTCGGGTGATCCGAGATCGAACTTGGGGACTTGTAGCTAAATGTTATGCTGTAGTGTGTTTGCGGCGAATAAATAAAAGAATGTTGAGGGTTATGAGCTATGCACTACTCCTACCCCTAACTAACAGATAAAGCAGTGGAAGTATGACTGAGAGGTAGAGACGTGGCAACTGTTAACGCGTAGTAAAATGCATGGAAAAATAGATGAAAAGGCGAGGATGTCTTCACTGCAACACTAAGCTTAACCACAAGGGCAACCCCAGCCAACACAAGTTATGCGATCATGCTAAACACACTTGACGAAAACGCATGCGATGTATATGCGATAATGTTGAGAAGCCTATTTATAAACCTCTACAATCCCGCTCACGTGCTCATACATAAGCAAGATGACTGCATACCACCATATCCTACTTAAATGGTGCATACGCTATGTAGTAGCAAATAGAGCTTATTCATAAGTTCCCCATTCATACTTATGTGATCCAATCCGCTTTCCTGAGTCTTAAATTTAGTTTTTAGACTACTCTCCTGAGTATTCCTAAATGATGAATGATGCGCTCATAAGACAAGATAATCGCATAAACCTGACTGACGTAAGATTATTCATATCTCTAATGAACACTTGCTTATATTGCTTAATGCGACCAACCACTTACCCTCCCGGACAGTTAGTTGCTGCTTATTCTACTCATAGACAAGCATTGTGTCCGCCTATAGACAAGCGTTGCTACAGCTTCACACGAAGCAAATAAGGTTTTCTCACAACATTCACGCAACGCACACCTCCCGGTGGTTTGCTACATGCTTCATATCCCTATGTCGCATGATTAAGTATGTGATACTCTAGCAATCTTACTCAGTGATACAATGAAAGTAAATAATGCTAAGAAAATGAAGATGGAGATGGAATCGAAGGAAAATATAGAAATGCATTGATCACAAAATGTATTAATTTCTTAAGCCAAAATGTAATACAATACAAGGATATAAGATATATGGAGGGGCAGATGGAAGCAATGTCTTGCTTCCATCAGATGTGTGTCAAGGCTGTCGATGGTGCCATGGATGGGCGGAGAAGTAGACTGTCACACCCCGCACCAGATTACCCTCCTAATATGGATGGAATGGTGACTGCAGCAGTTACCAACCCTTTTGCTGGCACTTACTGCCTATCTTACCTATTAAAATTTGCTCAAACCCTGAATACGTACATATTAACTCAGAACTTAACATATTTACATTACAGGGTTTCGCAGTATTGTTTATACATGGATGTTACAACTTAGTAAGCCCCATCAAGAATACTAGTCTCTAGACAGACACATGTGTACTAACTAATACAGGTCTTCAAATTCGCTTCCTTCAACCCGTTCCTTTGAGTGGCAGAGTAGCAGCAGAAAAGTCTTTTGGGAACTGACCGCTACCTGAAAGGAAAACATTTGAAAACATGAGCTAGAAGCCCAGTGAGTGACTTAAAAAAACATAAATCTCATGCTTAAACAGAAAGCTCGAAAACATAATACTGGAACTAAAATATACCAAGCAAACGTGTACATAAAATCTTTAAAACCATTGTATCTGAAACCTGAATCTTAGTTGAGAATGAACATTTATTGCTCTAATTCCTAGTGCCAAGCCATGGCCAGATGAGACCTATACTTCGATCTCTTCATACTAAACTATGGCTAGGAGAGATCCCTACGTCGATTTCTTTAAATATACTGATGGGCATCTCAAGCAACTTCCTCTAAACATTAACATTGATAACTACTCTTAAACACCATTAAACATCATTATTCCCTAGTTGAGAAAGAGCATACATCGCTCTAGCTCCCAACGTCTGTTATCGGCCACGAGACCCATGCTTCGGCCTCTCTTTGCTGGTTTATGGCCTAGGAGACCCATACTTCGGCCTCTCCTTCAGAACTACCTACGTGCACGTGAAGGTTTCTATGTACCGTCAACACCTTAGGTACATTTATTCAGATACCTTTCTTACCTTCAATATTCCTTTTCATTGTGTTTAAGAATACCAACGCATGTACTTTAGCAATCTTAGGTATCTAAACATAGTACATAAAGCTTCACTCAACCTTAGTTTTAACCTTAACGCATGCTTCATACTTTGTAAAATAAGTTGGCTTAAATCGTGTTGAACTAGCTTGTAAAAACCATTAGCTTGCGTTAGACATGGAAAACATACTTGGAAAACTCATACATTAGTAACATCATGTGTTGATCATGTTTTCCAATCATAGAAATAAGTTACTTGGAATCACATAAAATTTAGCATGAGCATAACATTGTTCAATCCCTCGACGTTGTATTACTTACGTGCACGTGCTCATAACTGAGTACCGTCATACCTTAGGTACTTATCTAGGATACTTTCTCATTGTTCTTTAGTATCCTTAGGATACCTTCTCATTGTCCTTAATTATCCATCGTATAACTAGTTAAGAGTATTTAGCTAAAAACTAAGGCTTAGTGCTAAAATCATCATAAAAATGGAGTTACTAAAACATGCTGAAAGTATTTGGACAAGATAACATATTTAAATCATGTCAATTTTCATAAAAATCATGCTTTACTTAGCATGAGAAATAGCTTCAAACATATGTTTCTTGGCACTTCATTTAAACACTTAGCATGAGGAATAACTTCAAAGAAATCAAAGTTTCTAAATCATTAAAACATTAAATCATCACATAGTCACTCACAGCTCATCGGGGCTCTTAACGGGTTATCTGCCTCTCCTAGCTCTTCTTGGCCTGAAATGAAATAATTCCCAATTAAATTTCTTAGAATTTTTAGCAGAATACCTCAAATAGTTTATTTACTAATAGAACTTTCTTCAACAAAACCACATTGCTAGCGAGACAACCATTATGAGTGAATTCATCCTCATGAGCGAGATCAAGCATTTCTTTAACAAACTTCAATCTAGCAATACTCACGATACTAACGAGATTCAGCCCAATTTCTAGCGAGATTTCTTTCTTGAGCGAGATCCTTATCACAAAATTAGCGAGATTATCATCCTGAGCGAGATCCTCATCTCGCTCTCGCTCTTCACGGTGAGCTGTTTGCTAGTTCTTCCCAAGTAGCTGTCTACTTCTGCACATATTCTTTGTTTCAATTTCAAAAATTCATAACTCAAAATCCTGAACTCTTTTCAAGAAACTTCCTTCTATAAACTTGTTTAAAATTGAGTTACCTTTCTTACCTCAAAACTTCAACCAAATATTTCTTACGGTTTGGTCTGGAGCTTCCAATCTTCACCTCGAGCCCTGATTAATCTAAGATTCTGCCTCTTCTGCAAATTCCTCACTTTTTGTTCTTTCTCTTCTGTAATCTTTCTCTAGCAAGACAACCTCAGAAACTAGATTCTCCTAGCTTTCAAATGGCACCGATTTCACTAAATTTGCTCATGTAGATTGCCGAAACCAAGCTTTCGAAGTTCCACTTTCTTTTAATCTTCCTATCGCCTCCCGAGTTCAAGGACTAACCGCCACGTCACCCCATATTTAGTGCCTCCAGCCAAACCAATAAGTGAGCTTCCCTATTTAATATGTTGTTCTTTTCCTTTCTCCACAACTCCTATAAATAAAATGGATTTTCACTTATTAGATATTTAATATATCATTCATTTGGCTAAACATACTTGTCTAGGAAATTTAGAATTCGGGGTTTACATAGACTCTCTCAAGCTCTAACTCCAACGAAGGCTCCAGTCGTCACTTAGAATGATTGAAGGGATGAAGAACTCTCAAGACTATCTTCTCATGCTTTGGTCTGGATCACAAGGATCCGCCCTAAGGTAGGGAACCTCAAGCGGAAAACTTTGGATAATTTGAAGTTCTGCTCAACAACTTCTATTTATAGAGCTTGATCGTCGATGACATTAATAGACCTGCTCTGAATCTGACACTCGCGGCGTAATGGTCCTTTTCTGAATCTCTGCTGCTAACGGCGTGGTAGGTGAAATGTCAACATCATATTTTTTATAATCCCATTGTATGCGTTCATGCTTGCATTTCACCAACCTTGCGATCGCCCTTCTATTATAGTTATTATTCTATAGCCGCAATCTCTTTGCGATGACCACATTCACTTGACAGCTGCAACTTCTATGCGATGGATGCATGCAGTTAATGGCTGCAACATCTATGCGATCGAACGTATGCGTTCGCATCTGCGATGGAGAGATTCCCCGCATGCGGTCTTCTTTGCGATAGCCTGGCTTCCGTGTATGCGACCGCTTCTTGCATTAGCTACAAAGATAGAAAATTGAATGCATAATAACACATAAAAGTGGGTTAGCCGAGATTCTTAATGTCGATCGACGTAAACTCATTTTCTCATGAATTCTTAATATAATAGCCACATCTCCTACTTAACATCCCTCATAAATTCTAAATAAAAGGCTTATAATGACGTGCATTTCTGTCCGTCATCAACCACCTGTGTGCAACAACCAAAAACGGAGACAAACAACGGCATTCGGCATCAACCAAGTTGAGATTTGGAAGTTGAAGGGGATGGCAGACTCACGCGAGAAGTTGAAGTGCCCGTAGTTGTTTGAAGAGGTATACAAAGGGACGGTAGACGATAGTATTGAGAAGGTAGACGATAACGTCACCGAGGTACACGATAGTGCTAAGGAGGTAAACGATAACGTCACTAGACGATAGTATTGAGAAGGTAGACGATAACGACACCGAGGTACACGATAGTGTTAAGGAGGTAGACGATAACGTCGCTGGATGATAGTATTGAGGAGGTAGACAATAACGTCACTGAGGTAGATGATAACACTGAAAAGGTAGATGATAATACTGAAGAGGTAGACAATAGTCTTAATGTGTACTATGGTGGACGATAATGTTGTGCCAACCTTTCCTTTCTATATTTCTCTTGTATTTTGAAATATACATAGGTGTGATATTTATACAACATGGAATCCCTAATTTGGGAATGCAAGAATAATTCAACAACAAAAAATGGTTAGACACTTGTTGTAACCAACCTATTCTTTTGGTAAAAGGGTAAGGCTGTAATTTTATGAAGTCTTGAATTATTGACAGAGCTGCTGAGTAGATTTGCCTTTAGTGACGTGGCTGGCTGTGTTGGCATCCTTAACATCCCCCCTCAAATGAGAGGGTAGTTCTACTACACCGAGTTTGGATCGAAGGTGGAAGAACTGTGAGTGTGTTAAGGTCTTGGTGAGGCAGTCAGTGATTTGGTCGGAAGATGGTACATAATGAACATCAAGCTGACCAGTGAGGACTTGATCACGAACGAAGTGAATGTCGATCTCAATGTGCTTGGTTTGTGCATGAAACACCGGATTTATGGCTAGAGCACCTATGCTGAGGCTATCACACTACAAGGTTGGAGTCGACTTCTGTTTGACACCAATCTCAAATAATAGTTGTTGCACCCAGATGATTTTTGCAGAGGCATGAGCAAGTGCTCTATATTCAAACTCCGTGCTGGACCAGGCTACAACGGATTGTTTCTTGGAGGACCAGGAGACAAGATTACCACCAAGAAAGATGCAATAAGCAACTGATTTTCAATCGTCTATATTGCCTGCCCAATCGGCATCGAAGAAGGCCGAAACAGATAGGTCGGACCTGTAACGACCCGACCCCCTAAGACTTAAGTTAGGTCGTTATTATATACATGCATGCATGGAACTCAAAACGATACTCGGTTATAGTGAAATAAATGCTAATTAAATAAGGTAAGTTCAAAAGACTTTCATTAAATTCAAACACTAAATCAATAGTAGGGTACCGATAAATCATAAAGGATAATAAATAAGTCTGAAAAACGATTCTTAAAAGTAAGTTTAAACATCAAAACTAAAAATTAAGGGAAACATGAAAATAACTCTAAATCTCATGATGCGGAAGCGTAAAAACTAGTCCTAGTGGCTCGATCCTGAATTCTGCTTGTTCATCGCGGGTGCATCTCTACCCTTACCTGAAACAACAATATGTGAAATAATGAGTATAAAATACTCAGTAAGTAACCCCACTACTGGGGTCGGGTTGGGCATTTATGTCCTCTAGATACCCACCTCTGGTGAAACATATAAACTGCTCTTGAAACAAGAAAGAGACTGAGTCCTATCCTACTGTAGTTAAGTATGCTTACTACCTCTGGTGAATCCCGAAGGATACACATACTGGTGAATCCTGAAGAAAACACAAACTGGTGAATCCCGAAAGAAACACAAACTGGTGAATCCTGAAGGAAACACAAACTGGTGAATCCCGAAGGAAACACAAACTGATGAGTCTCGAAGGAGACACAAACTGGTGAATCCCGAAGGAAACACAAAATCTAATGGGCATCTAACTAATCAGTAAGGACATTTGCACAGTCTTAACATCATAATCATCACTGTACGAATCTATGACATACATATAAACCTAAACATCATGACTCTACAACATACACATATACCTCAAAATCATGGTTCTACAACATACATGTATACCTCAACATCATCAGATCAAATACAACCATATGGAAGCACATACCATCTCATACTAGCATTCAAGTGTCTATGTGTATAAATAAATAATTCAGATCTCATAACAGGACGTACTTTGATCATGTTATACTATCAATCTATCATGTTGTCATTCTGCCATAACATTCATTTATCATGCTAGCATATATCTAATGCTGACCCGTGGGAAGTTCCAGTAGTAAGATTACTTACCTTAATATTAGGTCGAACCAAAAAGCAATTGAATCTTTGTGAAATTATTGAATCCTTAATCAAGCCTAAACATAAACCAAGCTTTAAAATTAATAGTTAAGGCCAAATTCCAAACACCCAAATATTACAAAATATTTCCAGATAACCTTACCTAAGGTGTGGTCCAATTCGAATTCACCTTCCAAACCTCTAATTTTAAGTCCAGATAATTAGCAAACCAAACTCTTCTTCATCTTGAATGAAATTCTTGAATCAACCCCTTAATCATAATTTGAAACTAGGCTTACATGATTAAAGCTTGAATCAAATACATACTTCACTACCAATGTCTCAAATAAATTATTCATATGTAGCTTCGTAAAAAAATCACTTCCAAATGACTTTATCAAAATTTCTCAACAACCAAAATTAATCCACAAGAGGGTAATCAAAGCATAAAACATACCAAAACTCGCTAAAACGAACTCCAACTTCACTTAACAACACCTCAATACCTTCACAAACTTGAATCCAAAGTTGAAACACAATGGGTATTAACCAATTGATGTCAAAAGTAAATGAGTATTCAAGAATCAACCGAAAACAAACCCAAACGGCAGAAATCTTACCCAAATCAATAGATCCAGTGACGTCAAAAGCGAACGACGCTTGAGCAGTGGTGGACGGAGGTCATGAAGAAGAAACTGAGCGGCGACTTTGGGCGGCATCGGACGGTCTCACGAACGTGAGGTAGAAAAGGGGTGGGGTTTGACTTTTTATTTACAAAATAATAATAATAATAATAAAACAAAAAAGAAAATAAATATAATTACATTTAATTCATTTCCATTTTATACTATTAAATTCCTTTCCGTTTCAAAAGAAAATTAATTCCTGCCATTAATTTCCAATTTGAATAATTTCACGCTAACAATTAAATTCCCGCACTTACACTTGAAGTCCAAAATTCCAAAAATGCCCTCCAACTAATAACAATTGCTGAAATTCCAAATAATAAAGTTACTGAAATTACATTATTACCAAAAAAATGTGTGGGGTGTTACATGCTTCCCTCCTCAAAGAACTTTCGTCCTCAAAAGTTCATTCTTGAAAAAAAAAAACTCCGGGAGTTACTGAAATTACATTATTACTAAAAAAATGTGTGAGGTGTTACATTCTTGCCTCCTCAAAGAACTTTCGTCCTCGAAAGTTCATTCTTTAAAAAAAAAAAAACTTCAGGAGTGTTACAAAACCCCTATTGAATGTAGAGGCCAAAGTATCGAGTGCTACTTACATATCTTAGTATTCTCTTCACCGCTTGCCAGTAAACATCTATAGGTTGCTTTAAGTACTGACTTAGATAATTAACCGCATATGTAATGTCAGGTCTCGTTGTGGTTAAGTACTGTAGGGCGCCAATCGTGCTCCGATAGATATAGGGATCGTCAAGAGAAGTGCCATCAGAGATGGAGAGTTGCTTGTTTAGAACACTCGGAGAGGGTGCCGGTTTTAGATTTCCAAGGTCAAGGCGGTGTAGTAGGTCCTCGACATACTTTTCCTGATTCAGTATAACTCCATTTGCGACATTGTGCAGTTGGACTCCAAGGAAGTAATGGAGTTGGCCAAAATCCTTTAAAGCAAACTTGGAGTCTAAGGCTATTACAAGCTTGTTGATTACCTGCGGATCGGTGCCAATAATAATTACATCATCAACATATACCAGTAAAAGTATCAAGGCAGAAGTGCTCCGACATATGAAGAGAGTTGTATCAAACTTAGCATTCTGAACGTCCTAGCTACATAGTGTTGTCTTCAGTGTGTTGTTCCAGGCTCTTGGTGCTTGTTTGAGGCCATAAATGGCCTTGTGTAAGCGGCAGACATGATTTGGTAGTTGAGGATGAACAAACCCTTGCAGTTGGCACATGTAAACTTCTTCATCGAGGATCCTATTAAGGAAGGCATTATTGAAATCTAACTGTCTCAGTTGCCACGATGTAGCAAGACTAATGACGATCCGGATGGTGGACGCCTTTACCACTGGACTAAATGTCTCGAAGAAATCAATGCCCGGGTTTTGATGGAAGTCTTTTGCTATGAGGCGTGCCTTGTAGCGTAGAATGGAGCCATTGGGACTCCGTTTGATTCTGAATACCCATTTATTCCCAACAATGTTCATCGACGGTGACGGAGGAACTAAAGTCCAGGTCTAATTTTTCATCAGTGCTTGAAATTCATCACTCATTGCTTTGTTCCACTGTGTGATTTTGAGTGCAACAGTGACTCGTGTATGTTCGGTTAGGGACCAGTCTTTGTGGGTTTGGGAGGACAGGATTTTGGGTTTGAAGATGTCTGCCTTTCCTCGGGTAATCATGGGATGATTAAATATGGGTACAGGGTGTGAAACAGTATCGGGTGAATATTGGGCAGTGGACGACGAAGGTAAACGATTGGTGGGTTGGGCAGTAGACGATGGTGAATCACGAGGTAAATGATCGGAGGGTAAACGATCGGTGGGGTAAACAATTGGTTTGTAACGATCGGGGTAAGCGGGTGGTGGGTAAACGATCGCTGGATAAACTATTGGTGAGTAGACGATTGGTGGGCTAGACACTACATGATGAGGGTAAATGATTGGTGGGTAAAGGATCGACAGGTGAACGATCGTTAGATAAATGATCGCTGGGTAAGCAATTGGTGGGTAGGCGATCAGTGAGCTAGACACTACACGATGAGGGTAAACGATCGTGGGGTAAACAATTGGTGGGTAGACGATCGATGGGTTGGGCATTAAATGATGAGGGCAAACGATCAGAAGAGGGAGGTGGGAAGACGGGGCTGTCTGTAGTGTTATCAGTTGGTGATTGGGTGTGGGTTGTTCTGACAATTGGTGAGGGTGAGGTTGTGGACGTAGAGGGCATAGAGTCACTGTGTGGTATATTTTAACTGAGGGGTAGCCATGAAACTGGGTGGACGGAAACTGCTTGCTTGGTTGTCCTGCAAGGTGAAGAAGACACTTGATAAGGAAAATCAGTTTCATCAAACACAACATGTCGAGAGATGAACAGCCTACCACTGGAGTTAAGGCATTTATAACCTTTGTGGTTCACAGCAGGGCCGAGATATATGCACTTCTCTGTGCGATAACTCAACTTATGTGAATTGTACGGTCTTAAGCAGGGGAAACATGCACACCCAAATATTCGAAGCTCCTCAAACTTGAGCTTATTTTTTAACATCGCTTCCATTGGAGATTGTCCATTTAGGACAAGGGTGGGAAGGCCATTAATCAGTAGAGTTGAGTATAAGAAAGCATCCCACCAATGATGTAAGGGAAAATGTGCTTGGGCTAGTAGGGTTAGCCTTGTCTCCACTATGTGTCTGTGCTTCCTCTCAGCCCTTCCATTTTGTGCTGATGTATATGGACAGGTATACCTGGAAGCAATGCCAAGTTGATGACAGGCTTTGTGTATCTTGACAAATTCTCCATTATCCGACTGTAGGGACTTGATCAGTGTATTGAACTGAGTTTGTATCATAGTGAGAAAGTGTTGAAACACTACAAGAATTTTGGGCTTTAATGTCGGTTGGAAAAAACTAAAGTGAATGTACAATGTCGGTTTCTTAAAAAAATAAAAAAGCGGATCTTTAATGTCGGTTTTAAACTGACATTAAAGATGGGGTTACAATATCGATTTAAAATCGACATTGTAGCTCTCTATTTATTATTTCCCCGTCAGTTTTCACTTTTTGTTTCCCTCCTTCAATTTTTTACTACCCTATCAAATTTTAGGGTTTGGTTATATATAGGAAAATGAAAAGAAAGAGAAAACTTCAACTCTAGCCGTACAACTACCTTCTCCCCCGTGAGTTCTCTAACCTACGACCCTTGTCGTTTTCACCTCCCTCAACTACATAAGCGTCATTGGCCACATTTACGCCGCCACCTTCATCGATCATCTGTAGGTCTTCGCTCGTCACTATTGTCGATTGCAGTAGATTTTAGTGGGTGTTTTCCTCTCTCTCTCATGAGTTCCCTCACCCACGCCTGTGTTCATATGGAACTTCTTCGCTCACCTTTTCCGCTCGTACGCCTCCCATCCACACCTTCGAACCCCGTGGATTGTCAATTATCGCCTACCTCAAACAATAGGTTTTGTTTTTCTCTCATTCTCTCAGCTTTTCACTCTTTCTCTCTTTTGAATGTCCGTCACTACCGCACAGATCTATATATCGATGGTTGCACCGTTCTTTGAGTTGTGAACAATTCTATTGTGGGTGAGAGTTTAGTGAGTTTCTATTTGACTTTCTTGTTTGCTCTTGAATACCTACTAAGATTTTAGCCTAATCTTGAACTACATATAATGTATGGATTATAGATTTGAGGTTTAGAAGAATTTTGAGTTTGGAAGCAAACTGTTGTGCGGTATTAAAAGATTGTTTCAAGTGTTTTGACAAGTTCTTAAGATTTTATAAATTTTTTGGATTCTTTATTAAGGCTGGAAATTGGATCATGACCCCTAAATATTGTGTTTGGATACACTTGATTGGAGTTGTGTCCTTTCACTAGAAGAAAACACCAGGTACCATCCAACACCTCAGAGCTCCAACTACTGCAAGCGTTGATCTCTTTTTCTATAGATTTTTGGCTGAATATACGTTGCCTTGTATGTGTTTAATGTAGCTTTGTGTGCATAGGTATTATGAACGCCTATAGTTGGAAACAACAGAAATTGGAAACTATTTCATTCTATTTCCCACAAGAATCAAGGAAAGAAACAATTAATCCCTTTTGGTATTGACTCTGAAAGTGGAAGTATTGCAGAAAATAACCCTTAACTACGCCTTCATTGTAAGCAACTGACTTTACCATATATTTCTTTTGCACTGTTTAATGAATCTAAAAAAAGCCTTGTACAATATGAATGTTTGATTAATATGAATGTTTTAAGAAGATTCAAGGCAGTTCTTTTTATTTTCCCTCTTGTAATGTTGTTCTTTGCAGAAGTAGAGAGATGTTGAAACACTTAACTCAATTGAACATGTACTCTTATATATCAGTTAAATCATTCGCTCCCTTGGTATCTCTCGTATGTTATTGACTTTATGGTTAGTGAATTTGATCTTTACTGGCATTGTTATGAAAGAAGCAGACGCGAGCTTGAAAAAACCCAAACCTATTGTTTTTTAAGATAAAAATTTTCAATCTAGAGAAGGAATTAACTCCCTTGAATTTTGGTATGTTTGTGTGTGTGTGTATGTGTCTGTGTCTTATTTTTCCCCTGTTGTTCTCACTTCTCTTATTTATTTTGCTTTATTCGGAGATTTTTCCATTTGGACTTCAGGAAGTAAACCCAGCAATGAACAGAAGGATAAACGGTTTGAGGATTGTGGGGAAAAGGTACTCTGTTATACAAATGCTTTTGATTCTCTTCAATATGGACTATTAATGGAAATATCTCCTTCCAAATGATATTTGAAATGTATATGTTTGGATTTTGGCCACAGTAGGAGTGTAATGCTTATTTTGGTTTCGTATATCATTTATTTTATTTTATTCTTCAATGCAAAACAATTTCTTTAGACACCTGACATTCTTGATAATGATGAGCACGTGGATAATTATTTGGGCTATTCAACTCTTCATAATCGTTCGTTCATAATGCTTTCTATTTTCTTTGTTGTGAGCCATAGCTTGTTTGAAACAGAGGAGCGCCGATTGACATTGGATTATTATGCCAAAACTTGTCTGAATGTGTTGCAGGTTGTGAGGAAAGAAATGAAGTGTGTTGTGCTTTCTGAACCACGCAATGCAACTTTTGTTGTCCGATTGCACTTTCACGACTGCTTTGTTCAGGTTCATTTCATCCTTCAATTCACTTTTTGTTTTGGTACGTCTCGTTATTATACTGAAATTGTATTGCTTCTTTAAATCAGAGCTTGCATTTCAAGTTTCTGGCCTCACTCTTGATTTTACTTTTTAATAAAACTTAGCTTTCGTGAAGCGGGCTTATTTGATAACGTTCTTGTTTTGGATTTTCGGAGTCTTAGCTATTGGTTGTTTGTTGTTTTCTTTTTCGTTTGAAAAAGAGAACAAAAATGTGTAAGGTAATTGTTTGTTTGTTATAATACTTTTTATAAAGTTTAGTCTCTAAATTTTGAAGTTTGTGTCTATTTGGTCGCTAAACTTTTAAAGTGATTATAAGTTCCTAAACTTGTAATTTGTGCTTAACAAGTCCTAATCATTCAATTTTGTATCTTATAGATCCTTGATAAATTAAAAATATTTTAAAAAACTAATTGATCCATTAGATATAAGTTTGAATATGATATCTTATGAAACTTTGAATTTTCAATTTTGAGTTTAGTATATTTGTGATTTTAAAATATTCCAATGCGCCAGGATGAAATTTATAATTTTGAAAGTTTAGGAATCAAATAGACACAAATCTTGAAGCTCGGGAGTAATGAAGTCTGAAACTAGAATTATGTGACTTTTTCCCTCTAAAAACTTGACTTGAATTTTGAAAAAGTTTGTGAAAAAATGGATCATAAAACAAAGAAGCTCATAGGTGGATGTATTGGTTTTTATCTTGTTTTTATCTTATCGAATTGAAAATATAGGCATGATATTCATGTAAACCAAACTCACAATTGTTAGGATTTGAATTAGGGGTGCGACGGGTAGGTTCTGCTGGATGACACTATAACATTACAGGGAGAGAAAAAGGTTTCCATCAACATACACTCCCTTAAAGACTTTAGAATCATTGATAGGATTAAGAACAACCTTGAATCAGAATGCCCTAGAATTGTTTCTTATGCAGATATACTCACTATTGCAGCCAGGGATGTAGTGATTCTGGTAATTATTAACCTAAAATTTAAGCTTTCAATTGCATTTCTTGTTTTTTTGTTTTCTGAACTTTATGCTTGTTCTCCCAAATCCGTTAATATGATTTTCACATTTCTTAAAGAAACACTTGAATTCTTAATCAAGTTCTAAGAACAAAAACAAAGAAAGGGGATAAAAGGACAAAGAAACTTATTTGTGAAAATAGTGCTTCTAAGCTTAATCTTAAAAAAAAAAAAAAAAAAAAAAAAAAAAAAAAAAAAAAAAAAAAAAAAAAAACTAAGACCTCGTTTGGTAATCATCTTGTTTTTTTATTTTGATTTTTTAAAATTAAGCTTACATTCTCTCATTTTCTTACCCTAGTTTGCATTTTTCTTTAGTACAAGAGTTGAATTCTTGCCAAATTCTACAAACAAAAAAAAGTTGATAAAAACTACTTGTTTTAGTTTTCAAAATTTGGCTTAATTTTTAAAAATATGGGTAAAAAGTAGATGACAAAATAAGAAACCTAAAGATGGAAGGGGTGTCTGTAGGCTTAATTTTAAAAAAATCAAAATAAAAAACCGAATAGTTACCAACCAAGGCCTAAATGGTTATTAAACGAGGAGGGGATTATGGAAACATATCATTGTTCTTGCTTCTTAAAAATTATATTCTGGACTTAAAATCATTGATGAGTGTCAAAATTCTAATGATGGAATTGTTTGCTTTGCAGGTGGGTGGCCCTTACTGGGATGTTCCTCTTGGAAGAAAGGATTCCACAACTGCAAGTTATGAACTTGCAAGCTCAAATCTTCCCTCTGCCAATGAGGGACTTCTCAATGGCACAAAAATCTAGCAATTTGGATATGGGTAGTTGTTAGCCTAAGCATACTGGAAAATAATAAGTGTTATCTCCTGGACTGTGGTGCTGAAATATTTGTTTGGGTTGAAAGAGTGACGCAAGTAGAGGAGCAGAAAGCAACAATTCAAGTAGCTGAGGTAACCTTCTGTGCCAAAATTTCAAGTAATTAAAATTTCTTTGGTCATGCTGAAGCTGGGGGGTCTGTTATCCTTGTTTTTAATGAAAGTGCACATGAGCTCCTATATTTAAAAAATTATGTTGTGCTATATTGCTTCTTTGCTTTTGATCCTTTTCTTTGGTCATGTTGGTATCTAATTTCCTGTGATCCTGTCAAAGTTAATTAAATTATTATCATGTGGTGAAGTGAAAATTATGTTGCTTGTAAATTTACAAGAAGCAGGTGGATGGGGATGGTCAACCGTTGTTGCAGCAGCAGCAGTAACAACAACAGATGGTTCCATTACAAGATACTTACATGCAGAGCAAAGCTGAAGCTCTTCAAAATGTTGAATCCACCATTCATGAATTGAGCAATATCTTCAACGAGCTGGCAACTCTGGTTTCTAAACAAGGAGAGATTGCTATCAGGTTCTACCCTTATGCACCTATTTTAGAATTGCTGATAATATAATTACTTTTCTGTTACAAACAAAGCATGAAAGGTATATGGTTACAGTATGTCCATTACATTCAGGTTGATCTTGAACCTTAAAGAGTTTAATGTGCTACACAAGATTGAATGGGTCTAAATACAGCCTTCATTAAAACTGGATAAGTAATTAACCTGTCATAGCTTCTAGATGTATTGGGTTTATTTACCATATATCTTTTTAAAAACGTATCATTCGATGGTTGTTGTGATTGTGAAACTTGGTTCCATCTGATTGTCTGATTGTCACCCTTCACTAAATGTGTGAAAGGAACAATGGCTTGCACACAAAAGGGCTATTGTTGATCGAGAGCGTCATGTTGCACCAAAAAAGGAGGTTTGTGTTTCTATTGTTTTGTTCTAAGTAGAAGCTTTCATGAACATTGAGGCATATTATTATTCTTCTGCTTTTTATTCGAAGAGCTTATGGATGTTGGTTGTTACCTGTTAATGAAAAACAAGTTTTTAAATGTGCCATGTGTAATACAACTTGAACTGAAACTTTCTAAAAGATGAGGATGATATTCCAACTGTTGTGTCATTATTGAGACGAACTTTTGATAGGATGAAGAGATTGCCAAGCATGAATTAATATTATGAATTTCGTATATATGAATGACTGGAATCTGTATATACAACTTACCTTATCTGTCATTGAACATTCATTAATTCCTTTCAAGTCCTGTTGTTCAAAGATTTGGTATTGTGTGCCTTTTCAAATATAAGTTATTTATCTGCATTATGTGTGTAAGTTCATGCTGCATTGCTTTTAAGAAAATATTGGTCATGGGGATGGCTTGCTATACTTGAAATTAAAGTTTCTTGTGGGACCACAGTTTTGTTTAGTCATTTACAGATTCATTTTCTTATCCTTCCAATCCTTGGTTAACATGGTTGCCTTGGACTCATGTTAAGTTCTTAGACCCAAGATTTCTTTTTTATATTTATGCACTAATATAAAAAGTTGAAACCTCAGATATCCAAGGAAGCAAAGGAAGGGAAGGAAGGTACTTTTCTTTTGCTTATCTACTTAAAAGACATTATTGACTTTATTATTTACTACTAAAATGTTAACATCCTCTACTTTTCTGTTGCTTATCTACTTAAAAGACACTATTGACTTTATTATATTTACTATAAAATGTTAATATCCCCTTGCTATTTATCTTCGTAGTCAAAGAAATGGAATCACAAAAGATACTAAAAGCATTGATAAGCTTGAAAAAGAGCAACACTCTGTGTCAACCAGGCAGACCGACATAAATAAAAAGGAAAAGAGTGACAAAGGGGACAAAGGAAATACATCCAAGGGAAGGGGTAATACAAGTAGCACAAAACTTGAAAGCAAGGATGTAGAAGAAAGAGGCAAGCTCAAAATGTTGAGAAACAAGATCAAGAAGTAGCTGGTGGTACATAGTAAACTCATTTGTAAAATCATAATCTTTGTATTACTTGTAATTTGTGTTTTCAAGGCCTGAATTATTATATGTCTTTTAAATTATAATTCTATACTAGAATTTACGGATTAAATATAATAGATTTACAATCCATACATGAATAATATGTCATAGCCATAGCGTTCGATGATGATGTGTCATGTTATACTTTTTTACTGAAAAAAATGGGTTTGGCAAGGGAACTTTAAAAAACGGACAATAATTGATAAAATGGACAGATTTAGACTTCAATGTCAGTTAAGAATTAAAAAAAAGGCTTTAATGTCGGTTGCAACCAACAGGCTTTAATCATTAAAGACCTTTAATGTCGGTTGCAACCAACATTGAAGGCTGTGTTATTGGTGTTATTGAAGCCCTTTAATGTCAGTTTAAAACCGACATTAAAGGGCTTCAATAACACTATCTTTAATGTCAGTTGCCAACCGACATTAAAGCCCGAATTTCTTTTGTGAAAAGTTACGAGTGTGTCACTTTTTAACCTTATAGGAGAGATTTATGTGGACCTACTTTGATCATCAACAAAGATAGCATAATATTTGTACCCATCTGTAGACAATAGATGAGTTGGACCCCACAAATTGGTATGTATAAGTTCAAAGGTTGCAGATGCTCTTGAGTTAGAGTTAGGGAAGGCTAAAGAGTGCGATTTCCCATAGCTACAAAAATCACAAGATTTGAGCTCTTCATTAGATAACATAGGGAGATTACAGTCTTTGATAATAATTTATAGTGTTTTTGACGAAGGATGGCTAAGTCTTCTATGCCATGTAACCTTAGACACCCTATGCTTCGAAGATATGCTAAGAGCAGACAAATCTTTATTCTTGTGCACTGGCTGCGATGGTACTCCATTTTCTACTGACTTCGAGCTAACTTCTGCACCTTATAACTGATATGGTCCATCTTTAAGCACTCATTTGATTATTGTTTATCTTTAAGCACTTCCTTCATTATTATTTGTCCCGTACCCTTGTCCTTGACAAGATAGTAAATCCGTGTGAAATTCAATAAACACGTTATTGTCTTTTGTTAGCTTAGATATACTGACCAAATTTTTTGCTATGGCAGGCACACATAACATATCATTCAGTTTCAAATTTCAGGCATCACTAGACAGACATGTAGTTCCAACATGAGAAGTTTCTAGAGTATTACCATTAGCTACAGTGACTGCTTTAGTACCTGAGTATTTAGTCGGGTTGCCAAGATTGTTAAAGTCTGAGGTAACATGATTGGAGGCACCACTGTCAGCCTACCAATTTGCATCAGTCATGTTCTTTTGTCTTGTCAGAAAGGGGTTACTTCCATAGGCAGTGACTAGGGCAGTTGGATGAGGTTATGTATTTTTTACCTGGTTGTTAGGGAAGGATTGTCCCTTATTTTAAGGAGAATTGGGAACAAACTCTCTGTTATACCTGTTGAAGGGGTAAAACGCTATGTGTCCTACCTTCCCACAAACTTGACACACAAGATTGTTTTTGTTCCTTCCCCTGCCTCGACCTCTGCCATGGCTACCACCACCTTGTTGTCCTCCCCCAATAGACTGGTTACTGTTATTGGTCTTGTTATTTTGGTTGACATGTCTAGTATTTGTCATATTCACTAACGCATTATTGACTTGGTTGAAGCCTACTGTCGTCTTTTGGTTTAACTGATGTTTCAATCTCCTTTCATACAGGAGAAGTTCCGATTGCATATCAAGCCACGACACGTCCGCTATCCTTTGGATCGTGGCCACTATGGCATTGTACTCTTCATCAAGTCCTAGTAGTACCTGCGAAACAAGAGCTCTTGGAGGTACTGGACTACCAGCCTACTCGAGATTATCAACATTCATTTTCATAGTTCGGAGGTAATCTTCCACTTTCAAATTACCTTTTATAGATGTTTGAAACACATGTCTCGGATAATCGTCTTCAACCCTGGACTGAATACCAAAGAGTTGTTGAGTGCTGGTCCACAAATCCTTTGCACATTCACATCTCATCACTTGAATGGCGACCTCTGGTGTCATGGAGTTATACAGTCAGCCGAGGAGGAGTTGATCTATAGTCATCCACGCTTCGTATTGAGAACTTACCTCAAGTGTTGTCGACGAGCTGGAAGCATCACTGCCGGAGCTTCCTTCTGAACTGAGCGGAGTAGCTCCTACTCCAGTCGGCATGCTTTCATCAACTGCAGGTTTCAAATACATTGGGGGACATACTTTTTGTTCGGTCAGGTGCCCTTTGAGTCCGTAACTCCAAAGGATTAAAAGCGCCAAGTTTTTTCGTAGAAGAAAATTACTGCGATCAAGTTTGATGGATGTTATCTGATTGAGGAGTTGGTTCAAGGGTGGGTCGTTGAAGTCGGTAGCACCGAGGGTGGTTCCCAGGTTTCCTTGATTGACGTTGGTCATTATGCTCTGATACCAAGTTGATATTCGGAAGTTGAAAGGGATGATAGACTCACGCGGGAAGTCAAAGCGCTAGCAATTGTTTGAAGAGGTATACAAATATACGGTAGACGATAATATTGAGAAGGTAGACAATAACGTCACCGAGGTACACGATAGTGCTAAGGAGGTAAACGATAACGTCACTAGACGATAGTATTGAGGAGGTAGACGATAATGTCACTGAGGTACCCAATAGTATTGAGGAGGTAGACGATAACGCCACCGAGGTACATGATAATGTTAAGGAGGTAGACGATAACGTCACTGGACAATAGTATTGAGGAGGTAAAGGATAACACTGAAGAGGTAGGCGATAGTTTTAACGTGTACTTTGGTGGACGATAATGTTGTGTCAACCTTTCCTTTCTATATTTCTCTTGTATTTTGAAATGTACATAGGTGTGATATTTATACAACATGGAATCCCTAATTTAGGAATGCAAGAATAATTCAACAACAAAAAATGGTTAGACATTTGTTGTAACCAACCTATTCTTTTGGTAAAAGGGTAAGTGTAACGACCTGACCCCCTAGGACTTAAGTTAGACCGCTACTAAAATACATGCATGCATGGAACTTAAAATGACACTCTTTTATGGTGAAATAAATGCTAAATAAATAAAGTCAAATAAAATATTTTCATTAAAACTAAATAAAAGTCAAACAACAAGGTACTCATAAATCATAATTTGAAATTTAATGAGTCTAGAAAACTGTAAAAGTTTGGAAACGAATACTAATCAGTAAGTTTCAAACATGAAGACTGGAAGTGGAAAACATTAAAGAAATCTAAACATCCTGAGCGGAAGCATAAAACGGTCCCAGTAGCTCGATCACGGATTCCGCTTGTCACTTGCCAGTGCGTCCATACTCTTACCTGAAACATAAACATGAGAAAGGGTGAGTATAAAAATACTCAGTAAGTTACCCCACTACTGGGGTCAGGCTAGGCATCTATGTCCTCTAGATACCTACATCTAGTGGAACATATAAACTGCTCTAGTCCTCATGGGACTCATACATGCATGAAAAACTTATTTCTATCCTACTGTAGTTAAGTATGTCCACTACCTCTAGTAAGTCCCGTAGGACCCACAACCTCTGATGAATCCCGAAGGAAACATAATCTCTTACATACGCATGATTATGCATACACCTCTTTCGTATACACATAACCCACTTAAGATGTTTATCTTTAGTACACATGGTTACGTATACACCTCTTTCGTATACACATAACCCACTGAATGTGTACCTCTTTCGTATACACCTAACCTACTGAGTATGTACCTCTTTCGTACATCTAGTTATGTATACACCTCTTTCGTATACACATAATCCACTGAATGTGGACCTTTTTCGTACACCTGGTTAAGTATATACCTCTTTCGTATACACCTAACCTACTGAGTATGTACCTCTTTCGTACATCTAGTTATGTATACACCCCTTTCCCATACATATAACCTACTGAATGTGTACCTCTTTCGTACACCTGGTTAAGTATACACCTCTTTCGTATATACCTAACCTACCAAGTATGTACTTCTTCCGTACATCTAGTTATGTATACACCTTTTTCATATACACATAACCCACTAAGTATGTACCTCTTTTGTACACCTGGTTAAGTATACACCTCTTTCGTATATACCTAACCTACCAAGTATGTACTTCTTTCGTACATCTAGTTATGTATACACCTTTTTCATATACACATAACCCACTAAGTATGTACCTCTTTCGTACACCTCAGATCCTCTCTATAAATGTAGGGATGCATACCTCTTTCGTACACATGGTTAGGCATACACCTCTTCCGTATACACATAACCCACTGAGTATGTACCTCTTTCGTACACCCCAGCACCCTCTAGGTATGTATCACTTTCATACACATCAGCCTTAGTACATCTCTTTCATGTACTAGCGCCTTTGGACGTGCATCACTTTCATGCAGTCACATAGTCTGGAAAGGAAAAGAGATTGCATCTAACTTCATATTACATATAATATTCACCTAATCATTGATCCTCTAAAATATCCTTATCGAGGTTAGGCTAGTTAGCCTCAACATATGTAATTAATCTAGTATTAATGGATCCACTCTAGTACATCACTTCCATGCACCAACTCATGTAACAATCAAACATTTGAAATTTCCTAATACATCATATAACTTATACACTTTCATAGTAAATCACATCAATAAGCACATCAATAGAATGCTCCAACTTTCACCTAACTTTAAGACATTTCCGTAGTAGTGTCGCTTAACTCATGATTTAGGGTCATGCCCAATCGTCCTTTTAATATATTTCCTAAAGTTCTAAATCATGCTCATACATTAACATGCTTCGGTCATATTATCACGTGCTCATGTATCTTTTCTAAACAGTCCATTAAATCTCAGAACAGTCAAAATTATCCTTGTACCTAGCCTTACAATCCTCAACATCAACAGGTCAAATACAAACATATGGAATCACATACCATCTCATGCTAACATTCAAGTGTCTATGTACACAAATAAATCTTTCAGATCTCATACCAGAACATACATTGGTCATACTATACTATCAGTCCATCATGTTGTCATTCTGCCATATCATTCATTTATCATGCTAGCATAGATCTAATGTCTGGCCCGTGGGCAGTTCCAGTAGTAAGATTACTTATCTATAATCGCAAACTCTAGAAACTAGAAGCTCAACATTTTCCTTGCCCAATGGAACAATTGTCAAAAAAGGGGAAAATGTTGTTGTTAGGGTCTTTTGATCATGCAAGATGCTGCTTAAAGTTGTTAGAAGTCACAAGCGTTGTGGCCGTTGAAGTTGTATGTTGCAGCATCAGAGGACATTGGTTGGAGATCGTGGGCATTGCCATTGTTCATTGGAAGGAGAAAACCAACAGATGGGAGGTGGGGTTTGACTTTTTATAAAAAAAAAAAAAAAACAATAATAATAATAATAAAAACAAAAAGGAAATAAATATAATTACATTTAATTCCTTTCCGTTTTATACTATTAAATTTCATTACATTTAATTCCTTTTCGTTTTACTATTAAATTCCTTTCCATTTCAAAAGAAAATTAATTCCTTCCAATTGAATTTCAAATTGAATTTCACGCCAACAATTAAATTCCCGCACTTACACTTGAAGTCCAGGATTCCAAAAATTCCCTCCAACTAATAACAATTACTGAAATTCCAAATAATAAAGTTACTGAAATTACATTATTAAAAAAAAATGTGCGGTTTGTTACAGTAAGACTGTAATTTTATGAAGTCTTGCATTGTTGACGGAGCTGCTGAGTAGATTTGCCTTTAGTGACGTGGCTGGCTATGTTGGCATCCTTAACAAACCAGTAGACGATAGACGACTGAGGTCGATGGCAAGCGATCGGCACCAGTGCTGGATAATGCTGACATACTCAAGGTCGAAGGAAGGCTTTTGCATGAGGTTTATGAGAGAGAAATTAAAGATATTGAGCTTGGGCTGCTTGTGGCTCAAGTACACAAACACATATATATACTGGTATAACAATTTTATTTACTTTTTAATAGAGCATCACATTATGGTAATGACATTTAGACTATTTGCGTGATTGACATCGTAGAGGGGCAATCCAAGGTTTTTCCTTTGTTAATCACAATAGCAATTCCATTACTCACAAACTTGCTACACATGCCCACACACATTGAATAATATCAGTTTGTTTTGAAGATCACCCACCATGAGTGGATTTCCTTTTAAAAATTGATCATTGTTTTCCCCAATTTGTTGTCTCTCGTTTGTTATTGTCAGAGAAGAATGATAATAATAGTGTAAGAATTTTGATTTCAATATTTTCATATTATCATTACTTCCATAAAAATTCTCCTATACTCATAGTCTAGTTATCAAATAAATATATTAACAATTTGATATTTTAATATACACGATGCGACAATTTTTATTTTTATGTTGTCACATATATATCGTTATAGTCACTCTCATACACAAAAAGAACACGTATCGTCATATATATATTTATATATGCCAAATCTTATGATTCTAATTCAAAGCAATTAAAGAGTATTAGTTTTGGTTTTAACATTACTTATGTCAATAATACATATAATTTAAACCTTGTTTTCATAAAGGATATTATGGATTACATTTAAATAGTTTAAAAAATATCACTTAACTTTTTTCCCCATAGATTATGAAATTCTAATTTTATAATTTATATTTTTATTGAAAATAAAAAAGGCTGTCCTTGTTATTTTCATAAAATAAGTTTTTTTCTTTAAATAGTTTCAATAGGTTCGGTTTAAAACCTTTTTTTTTGTTTAGAAAAAGATAACCTTATTTATCTGTCTTATTAAATGTAATAATTGAAAATTGAGGAACTTTTTTCTTCTTCAAAGATTTCGTTGGTTTTATAAATTATGGAAAAAAAAATCATTTTTAAAAAGGAACACAACTCTATTATTATTAAAAAGGTTTACAACAATTTTGTATATATAAAATATTAAAATAGATACATCGCTTATAATTTTAAAGTAAAATATTAAACCTTTTTTTTGCCACAAAACTCAAAACTCTAATTTGAATATTTATGTAAATATTTTATAATTTAAAAAAAATATAATTTTAAAATAATTGGGGTAGTTAGTTTTTTTCATTTCAATATTTTGTTTGTTCTATAAAATCATGTAAAAAAAAAAACTTAAAAAATAAAATAAAATATTGTTGTTATTGTTGTTACTACTTCTGCTATTATTATTATCATTACTTTTTTCTAATTATATATATATATATATATCAACAATTTCGATTATTGTTTATATTTAAAATAGTAAAATAAATACTTCATTTATAAGTAAAACATTATTTTTTTTTGGCCACAAATCTAAAAATTTCAATTTCAATATTTATGTCAATATTTTATGGTCATGAAAAAACCTATATTTTAGTACTATTATTTTTAAACGAATCTTCTTATTTTCAAGACAATAGCTTATTATATTTCATTCATTAATTTAATGGAGGTTAACAGAGAGTTTTAACTTACCTTATATTTGTAGTTATACATTTATGATGTCATAAAAAAATACAAAGAAAATTAAACTAAGATGAACGTAAATATAAATATGAAACACAATGCGATTTGATCTGAATATATAGTTTTTAAAATTGGGATGAAATTAAAATTAGGAAGTCAAATCTTACCTAGTATCTTACTAATATTCTCTCACAACTCCTTTCCTTAATTTTCTCAAATTGATCCTCCTCCTCCCAATTTTCTCAACATTCATAAAATAAATTCTCTCACGTGGATTTAGAAAATAAGTAAGCTAAAGAAGTATTTACATTTTGTTAGAGTATTCTCAACAATTTTCTCAAATTTGATTTTCAATTCGACTTCTTCACATTATCATAACAAGTTATTCTTGATCAAAATAGAAAATACATTTTTTTTATTTTAGAAAAAAGTATTCCGAATATTCTCAAGTACTCCTCTTTCACGTTTTTCTCTTCCCTAAATTTCTCATGTCAATCTCATCTCTCATATTTCCTCATATTCTCCATCAAAATAAAGCTCTTAATTTGAATTAAAATATAAAATAAACCTTAATATGAATTAAAAGAAAATAAATTGAATTATAACAAGGATGACTTGCATTTTGAATTATAACAAGGATGACTTGCATTTTTTTTTTCGCTTGATAATGCTTTTCTCGGAGATTCTAGGAAAAGAATGTAAAGGATAAAACACATACAATAACAAAAAAAGAACCTATGAAACATAAAACAAAACAAAAGAAAATAAAAAAGACGAGAAACAGAGTGTTCACAAATGACTATAAATCAAAATTAAATTAAATTAAAAATTTGTAAAAAAATAAATGTATAATGTTTTGCGGAAGTGGTGAATTGAAGTAAGTACAAACGAACTTATATTTTTTTGTTTGATGATGTTTTTTCCAGTGATTCTAAAAAAATGTAGAAAAGAAAACACGCACAATAATACACACAAACAAAAACAACAAAACAGAAAAGAAAACAAAAGAAATAAGAGGAACAAAGTGTCTAGAAAACAAATATAAATTAAAATAAAAGAAAAACAAAATTTCCTAAAAAAATAAATATAGAAAAAACATGTAGGATGGTTGTTACCTTTTTTGTTGGAATGGTAAAGTGAGTAAAAGAAAAAAATTAATCGTCTGAGAGGTGTTTGATAAATCGTTTAATTTGCAAATAGGTGTTTTAGGAAAATAGTATAATTTCTGAAAAAATAAAATAAGTTATAACTAATTATTAAAGAAGGGTATAATGGAAATATGACTAGAAATCAAGGGTAAAATAGGAATGTAAAAATTCTCCTACTTACATTATCTTTTAATATAGTATAGATATAGATATTTAAATAAATAAATAAATGAGTATATATACACATGTGTGTGTGTATATATATATACACCTCCCTTTTTCTTTTTAAATTCCCAATTGCACACAACTTAAACTCAAGCTTAAATTAAACCTAAATTTTCCAAATTAAATCCAAACTCCCGCTTAAAACCAAAATTTCAAATTATTTTCATCACTTACAATTTAAATTGAATTATCTCAATCCAACAATTTAATTTAATCTTCAAAATTTAAAATGTATATGAACAATTTAAGATAAATAAATCGAAATTGTCTAAAAAACTCAGATGTCAGGTTTTGAATTTGGATCGATACACTTATTAACCCGAGACAAAACACACAAAATTAAGGGTTGTAAACAAAATTTTGTTTCCAATAAAATTGGAACAGATGGAAAGAAGTGTAGCGATATTTCTAAAGTTCTAACATTGGCAAATGCAAAAACCAAAAATGCCGATGTCACATTTTCTACTCCTCTAAACAAATATACAGTTTTGGTATAATTAATATAGTGTAACATTGATATATCATTTATGCTAATAAAATTCATCATTATTGTAACATTTTTTTTTATCATACCTTAAATTGGGTTACGAGTTTAATCCGTAAATTTTAAGGTTTTTGTCTAATATTGATGAATTATTTAGTTATTAAAAATTCTAAAGTTTAAATACTAAATTCGTATTTTGTCCAATTTCACACAGACTTAAGTTATTTTTCTCTTACCTCAAAATATAGGAACTAAATTGGAAATCTTGATTATTACTGTATATCTATTGACATACTTAATATAAAATATACTGTCTACATACATTAATCATTGATGTCGAAAAATGAATCTGTATTCTTAGGGAGAAATAGTCTAAGTGTCCTGTAATACAAAGGAAATTAAGCAGCAATGTAGTATTAAGCCACACGCACTTTGACACTAAAGTCAATTTCGGGTCTGTGAATGTTTTTGGCCAATGACTTTGATTTCTATATAGGATACTAATGCATAACAACGATTTGATTCATATTTGTCTGTCTTTAATTGCTGAAATCGTTGAACCATTATTTATTGAGTGGTTACACTACTATCACTTGATGTTCTAATTGATGCTTCAGTGCATCGACTAAACAACTCATAAAAGATTCATTTATGGACTGTCCATAAAAAATCTAGATGATTCAAAAACTCAATCACTTTAAGGTATTCCAAAACTCAAATTTACATTATGAATAGATTATTTTACGACTCAATCACTCATAAAAGAATCTACCCATAATGTAGATTTTTATTTTGTTCATTTACCAAATATTTCTTTATTAAATTGTTTTTTTTTATTTTGTTCATTTACCACATATTTCTTTATTAAATTGTTTTTTTACCAAATATTTTGTCACGCAAATGTACTTTATTTAAGATAATTATTATAGAAAAAGTATCTTAAATGACGTGACTAGCTGATTTGACGGTGTAAAATAAAAATTCATGTCAAATTTGAGAATGACGTGGCAACGACCGGCAAAAAATTGCTCATAATCAAAGGGACATACGGAGCAGTGACCCGGGTACCCGAAAACCGAACGAACCGATCCGGTTGGGACACTTTTGATATTAATATATCTTCCAAAGATTTAACTCCTCGGCCAAGCAAAAGCAACACACCGTCGATATTTGTTCGTTCTTTGCATAGCTCCGGCGATCGATTACCTTCCTTCACCATGGCATTTCCGTACATGGAAGCTGTTGTTGGTACTCACTCTTCTTCCATTTCTTGTTTCTGTCAATGTTTATGCATGTAATCCTTTCGTATTATTGTTTAGATGCTCGATGTTTGGTTTTTGAGTCGGTGTTTTCGCTACCTTTTGTTCGTTTTCGTAACCTCGACGATCATGAAGCCCATTAGATCCACTGAGCTTTACTACGTATTCGTATGTTTTAAGTTTTCGTTTATTTTTTCAAGGTTCTCAGAAGTTTTATGTTTCTGTTAGGGTTTTACGTTCTTGTTATTGATATTGAGGTTTTAGGTATTGGAAATGCTCGCGAATGGCATCTTGTAAGTCGAATTAGTGGTTGGGAATGATTGTTGTATGCTTTTGAATGGTCGAGTTGTACTATCTTAGCTTTCAGTTCATAAATGACGGGACTGTGGCAAGTTGATTTGGAAATGAGTTTTATATCGGATAGTTTGATCTGAACAAACGCACTTAGAGCCAAGGTTTCTATTCGAATTGAGCCAAGTCGTTGAAGAAAGAAATTATTTTACAGGTTTATGTGTGTAAATCGGTTCTTGTGATCTTACTTCTCTATTAGTTGTCAGAATAGAGGTGGTCAATTGATTGACAGAGGAAAGGAATGCAGTAACTGCTTTTCTGATGGATGTATTTTTATCCTCAGGTTTTATGATATCAATGTATATTTTTGAAACTTATTTGGATATTCGGCAACACTCTGCTCTGAAACTGCCAACTCTTCCCAAAACTCTGGAAGGAGTTATAAGCCAAGAGAAATTTGAAAAATCCCGGGCTTACAGTCTCGATAAAAGGTTTGTTTGAAAGTCAGATTTGTTAAAGGTTCCCCTGAATTTGAACTTGTATCTACTTTGGTGTTTAATTTTATAACACGTGCCTCTCAACTTTCAGCCACTTCCATTTTGTTCACGAGTTCGTAACTATAGTGATGGATTCTGCTATACTTTTTCTTGGAGTACTGCCATGGTTTTGGAAGGTGAGTAATTAAAGTTTGTAAGTGAATTAATTCATTCAAGTTTCTTCTTTACTTCCGTTGATAATTTCATATTGCCCACCATTGCCATGCAGAAATCTGGAGAGTTTGTGGTGTTGGTTGGCCTCAATGCCGAAAATGAAATTCTCCACACTCTTGCATTTCTAGCTGGGGTCATGATTTGGTCACAGGTGTGCTCATAAATCATAATTTAGTTTCCATGTCCTAGAAATAGAGAATTTTATCAATTTAGTTTGCTTTAATCTGCTTTGCTTTTTGAAAACCACAATTCATATAGTTTGATCCCCATGTTTTACAGAGAGCATCATACTCTGTTTCCATGCGGTACAAAACTGCATGCTGTCGTCTAACCCATTGATTTTAATGTTACCAAATTGGATTTGGAAACATTTTCTGTGATGAGGGTTTTGGGGGCCCCAAAAACAGGAGCAAAAACTAATTTATATTTCTCGACTGTAGAATTCGAAACTTGCTTGTTGCATTTAAATTGGAGATCAAACTCAGTATATGCATTATCCTTTTCAACTATAATTCATGAATCAAAGAAATCCTGCTAACTTGAAATGAAAGAAAGAAATGAGAGTCTCAATGACAATGATAGACGTTGCTAGGAAGTGTTAGAAATAGTTAGATTTCAATGTTCACTTTGGAGTTCTTTATCTCCTTAGTTTTGGGATTATTCCCCTCATGTATTTTATATGGTTATGTATTTCTTTCACTAATGCCTTGATGCTTGGTTTTGAAGTTCTAAATATTTTCATTTACAGAGTAAACTTGTGAAATTTATGATTTGAAGTTGGTTAACATTGATCGTTTATTTGGACTGGTTTGCAGGTTACAGATCTACCATTTTCTCTCTACTCAACTTTTGTGATCGAATCCCGTCATGGTTTTAATAAAGTATGCATTTTTTTTTTCTTTTTCTGAAAATGATAAATCTCACTAATAATGGAAGATGTCCAATTTTATTTTGTAGTGAGCAATTATTTTTCCTGTGGGATTCCACTATAAGCACTTAGAAGTTTCTGATGTTGTCCAGTCTACTTCCTTATTATTTTCCTAATGCCGTATTTAATATCTCTTCTACAGCAAACAATATGGTTATTCTTCAGGGATATGATTAAAGGGATTTTGTTGTCCATCTTAATTGGCCCACCAATTGTTTCTGCAATCATTATAATAGTACAGGTAAACTTATGTAAGATAGTAGTTTTAGTTTACACAGTTGTTTTATATTTCCTGGATTTCTTTTCTCCCTTCAATTCACTTTATCTACCACTTTGTTTCTGCATTTGTATTCTTTCTCTTTTCTTTTGTAATATGCAATAATTAATAATATCTTTTGATTGTATGCAGAAAGGAGGCCCTTACCTTGCCATCTATCTTTGGGCGTTTATGTTCACATTATCTCTTGTGATGATGACCCTTTATCCCATTCTTATAGCCCCTCTTTTCAATAAATTTACCCCTGTGAGTACCCAAATTGTATAATCTGATCAAAGCTTTTAATGACTAGATAGTGTTTTTATCGTTCGGTCATTCCACTTTAATGCTCTGTGAAAATAGCTTCCTCCAGGTGACCTCAGGGAGAAGATTGAGAAACTTGCTTCCTCCCTCAAGTTCCCACTGAAGAAGTTGTTTGTTGTTGATGGATCCACGAGATCAAGTCATAGCAATGTAAAACTCTTTTCACCTACTTTAGATTCTTGATTTTTTATCGCATATTTACTTGTGTTTTGCTATCTTATCTATATCATTTTCTTCTTTTTGCCTGCATTATCAATTAGCAATTGAGTGTGTTATTCAGAAAGTGATTTGGAATTTTTATATAAATATCTAGTGTTATTAGTTTTGATCCTTTTGGACGATTACATAATATATACAAACTTGGTTTCTAATGAATAATTCCTTTAGTGGTTCTTTTTTCACGATGATCTCATCAAATTAGTGCGGTCCATGCAGGCTTACATGTATGGTTTCTTCAAGAACAAGAGAATTGTCCTCTATGATACCTTGATCCAACAGGTAAGTTGAAATGATGTGGAAATCCTTTCATCATATCAAAGCCTTCACTGTTTTTGGACAGAATCTTGTACAGTATATTTTAGTACTTCATTACTTGTTCAATTTTTTTCTTTTCTCCCTCTCTCTCTCTCTTCCTTCCTCCCTTCATGTCTTGCTCATAGTAACTTTATATTTTCTTCCCATTCTGTTCATCAGTGCAAAAATGATGAGGAAATTGTTGCTGTCATAGCACACGAGTTGGGGCATTGGAAGCTAAATCATACGATGTACTCATTCATTGCATTACAGGTATACTGAGATTAGTTCTGGTCACAATCGAACTTCATAGCTAGTAGCATGTTGCATCCACCCTCTCTCTCTCTCTCTATATAAAAACATATATACTTATTTATTTATTTTTGAACACTCCGTAAAACATCAGGTGCTCTCACAATCAGCTACTAGATTTTGGATTTATGCCCATGATCTTGTTAATATTCCTACCATCCTGATTTTCAAATGCAATTGGATATGTTCTCTGGTTTTAAATATGATACTATAATTTTCTTTTCCTGTACATTTATATACAAAATGGGCATGTTTTGTGTTAATTTCCAGTTCCTGACTGCATTATTTCCACTGTCAACTACTGCTTTATATCATTTTCAGTTTGAAGTTTACAGCTATAATATTTCTTGAGGGTTTTTTTTTTCTCGAACACTGTAAGTAATTGAGGGGCATTCTAAACTATAGCACCTCAAGCTGCTCTCTTCTTGTTATGCTTGTTCCGGAGAATAAGTAAAGTGCTGATTATATCATGCACATATTATTTGTTGATGGTCAAGTAATTGCAGTTTGCTGATCCCATTTCACTAATGGTATCTTGCAATTTCTTATTCAAGAAAGTGTCTCAACAAGACATTTTCTGGCATCATTCAGATTCCTTTCAAGTTTTAGAAGGCTCATTTTTTTAACTGTTTGTGAGCAGATTCTTACACTTTTGCAATTTGGGGGCTATACCTTGGTGAGGAATTCCAGTGATTTGTTTCGAAGTTTTGGGTTTGATACTCAGCCAGTGCTTATTGGACTCATCATATTTCAGGTGTGAATAAAATAGAATGTTGAATCATAAATCTAAAGTTGACATGCTATGTTGACCCTACTTACTGATGAGTTGTGGTTTTCAGCTATATTCATGTGTAACTACTATATATATTTTTTCTTCAAATAAATTCTGGCTTTATACCCATGCATCTTATTAATCTTTCTTACCATCCTGATTTTCAAATGCAATTGGTTACGTTTTCTAGTTTTAAATATGATATTTTGATTTTTCTTTTTCCCATACGTTAGTATACAAAATGTGTGCGTTGTTTGTGTCAATTTCCAGTTCCCGACTGTCCCAGTCCAATATTAACTGCTTCATTTCATTTTCAATCTGAAGTTTACAGTTAAATATTTCATTCTCCAGGAATTCTTGACCCTATGCAAATGAATCAGTTTACTCCAATGACCTGGAAAGCACATTAAAATGCTATATAAAACCTAAAAATGTCATAACTAGGAAAAATGAGATGGAATTTATTTTAAACAGAATTTCAATATGTGCACTTACGTTGCCTTTGGCTGTGCAGCACACTGTAATACCTCTCCAGCACCTAGTAAGCTTTGGTCTCAACCTTGTGAGCCGATCTTTTGAGTTCCAGGTATGTCTGAAACTTGTGCGGCTACTTTTTTCTGATATCCTCTATCTGTAAGTGGGTTTTGATCTTCAAATATTATTTCTTCTTTGACCACATGCAGGCTGATGCCTTTGCAAAGAAACTTGGTTATTCTGCAGCTCTTCGTGCTGGTCTTGTCAAACTACAGGTTATTATTTATCTATAGTTTCCATCCTATTTTTTGAACTCCCTACACGGACTTTTGGTTATCATCATCTCTCCTTCCCCATGCGTCAATCCTGCCATTACAGCAGATAATCCAAAAGTTTTCTTGCAGATAGAGTTAACTAAGGAAATTTATTTGCCAATGGTAGGTTGCTTCTGTAAGACCCCTAGTTAGGAATTTGTTGGGATAATTAGTAGAATATTAGGATGGGCATATTAGTAAATAGTTAGTAAGTTAGTTAGGTATTTTTACTAAAAGTAGAAGGGGAAGGGTTTGAGAAAGGTACGAGGAATTTTGTGGGAATTTCCTTTGGGGAATTGAAGGAGAGAGTAACCCTCTCGAAAGGCTATGGTATATTGTAGTTTCATTATTGATATTGCAATATAAATCTATCTTTTACCGTTCTTATTTGTTTTTGTGTTATTGAGAATTTCCTTGTTAGGCGGTATCCTAACAGCTTCAATTTTACCTGCTTTGGTTTGAGCAATTGAATTTGATTTTTGGCACATTTGCATATTTTTTAGATCAGGAAAAATTAAAGAATTAAAGGCATAGAAAAAGTGAAAGCCACAAAAGGGAGGCAACTTGTATTTAAAAAAAATGAAAAGAAAAAGCCTCCAGTCTAACAAAATAAGACCCAAGCAAATAATTACAAAAAAAAAAAAAAAGAAGACTTAGCTATAGATGCCCACAGAAACATGTTGAACCGAATACAAGACCAACCCTTGCACAGAGGTCTCTCAAACCCTCCAAAATTCTATCATTTCTCTCTCCAAACCAAACAATCCCGCTTGCCACAAAAACCTTCATCTCGAAAAGGAGAATGAGAAGGGGGCAAGAACTCCTCAATCATATCTACGTAACCTCTACATCTACCTAACATCAAGCTCCTTCATAAAGCGTTTTCAAATTGAATAGGAAAGCACCCCGTCTTGATTCTCGCCACAAAAACCTTCCTTTCTCTCGAAAAGGAGAGTGGAGCAAGAACTCCTCAACCCTATTCCTGTAGCCTCTGAGTCTAAGCCAAACTAACATCAAGCTCCTTCAAAAACCGACTCCAAACAGAATAAGCCAAGCACCTTTGGTGGTAAAATCGTTTTGTCACATTTGGCATATTTGCGTATTTAATTGTATACTAAACAAGAACCTTGGTGATACAATCTTTTTGCATGCTAAACTAACAAAAGTTATATTTCAGGAGGAAAATTTGTCTGCAATGAATACAGATCCCTGGTATTCCGCATATCATTATTCTCATCCTCCGCTTGTTGAAAGATTGGCTGCACTCGACCGAGCAGATAAGAAGGAGGAATAAGATACCACCTCGCCTGTTATATCATATCAAGCAGGTGAATTGACGTTCTACTACACTACCTGATTGACTTTGTTTGGTGAGGGGTGGGGAGAAAGGGATTCTAGAGAATCTCGCAAAGGAAGGGGGGACGCATGTTTGTTCTAGTTTTACACAGGAAAAGAAAAAAAAGTTTCTTTTTTCTTTTTCTTTGCTTGTTATTGACCTACTGTGAAGGAAATGAGAGAGGAACTAATCACTAAGATCATATTATCACTCTGTATGAACTCGATCAGACTCTTCTTTGCATAACAATCAGGAGGTAGAATTATGTTGTACCTTTTGTTTCTTTTTTAAAAAAGTGTAATTCTGCTGACAATACTGAGGGATTCAATGCAATTTTGTTAATTATTGTTGGTCGCGTTCTCTCCGTTAGGTGCAGTTTGAGTCGTCTAGGCTCGTTTAACTGATGGTCAAATTTGGCTGTGAGGCATTATAGTTAACAATGCTAAAATTGGTGTATTCTAAGTAGCCTCCAGGAGAAACAAGTTTATGAATTATTTGTTAAAATGATAATGTGTTCATAGGGGAAGACCCGAGTTTATTACGAGTGAGGTAAGAGGATTTAACCTAGAATATTATCCAATTAATTGCATTCTTCTTCCCAAAAACACTCCTGAGGTCAAGAATGGAAATGCATTAATATATACTCTTTGCAAAGCCTTAGAGTACAAACTAATCTTACTTGTAAATGCAGGTTTGATACTTATGCAAAAGCTCGTCTATGCAGGTCAATGTTCGAACAATTACATGACTAATTATTCAAACTTTTCTTGTCAAGATGAGTTGAATTTTTTTCTTTTTTAAGAAATTATTATTATCATTATTAGAGTAGTTTTGATATAAAGCTTCTGGTAACTGTTGTTTATTATTGTTAAGACTTCTTTTTTAGCTTACTTCTAACATTTGTTTTAACTCTACGGCTCTACTCGACTACATATCTGTTCACATTGACAAGCAAGCTGTGTTCCCATAGCCAAATCTACATGGAGCTCTAATAGCTTTTCGTCGGAAATCATTACGATTTGGTGAAATTGGTCTCTGAACCTTTTCATAAAGCATTTTTCTGGTGTTTTCATTTTAGATCACGTTTACCAAATCGTAATAAAAATGGGTGTAATCGAAATGAGATTTCGTTGAATGATGAGTTGAAATATGTTTAAAACCACAAATGTAATTGAATTGATTTTGATTGTGTTTATCTAAAATTATGTATCTGTTATATTTTAACGTTATTGTTACATTAAATGTCAAACAGTAACGATAACGATAAAGGTAGCAATAAATGTCAAATTCATAGTTTTCATAATGTTACATTAAGTAGAGGGTTTTACGTAATTTTAAACCACAATCAAATTGAGTATCTTTCATTCTTCAATCAGATTATATAATTTCATTACAAATTTCAAGATGGGTTCTATATCTCATTATGATTACGGAAAGTAGGTAAACAATAACAAAAACAATTAATTAGGATTTACTTTTTACATTACCACTTATACTTGATTTTGATGAGACTTATTATGGAAAAGACTAGATTGTGTCATATTTAGAAGTACGAAGGTTAAATTACTATATGCTAAATTGAAGGATAAAGTTGTTAAGCACATCGATTGAATAAGTACAAACTATAAAATTTCAAGGATAAAAAATGTGTTGTGACCTCATGTTTCTTTCTAGATAATCTTTTCTTTCGAGGGATGAACATTCTTCTCTATGCAAACTTCTTGTACTAAATTTGGAGCATTCGTATATTTTTCTTTTACAAGGCCGCTTGTGCCAACCATTTTGCTAAGGGATTTTTACCTAAAACATTCTCTTTATGCCATATTTTAAAAAATATATTTTTATGTTTGATTTTTTTTCATGAAAGATTTTTAGTATTATTTTTGGACAAATTTATCATTTTTTTATTATTTTTATTTTTGATTTTTATATATATTTTTCTATTTACGAAACATTCTTAATGTATTTATTATTAGAAGAGAATGATGCATTAATATGATTTATTATTTTTTTTTTTTTTTTTTTTTTTTTTTTTAACATTTTCAAATGCGAGATTAGATAATTTGAGATTTTTTCCTTTTTATTTATTTTTAATTTGTGAAGAGAAAATGGCGTTTTAATGAATTTTTTTTTTAATTTTCGTTGGTTTTACGTTTTTTTTTTTAGATTTCATGGTTATTCAAAATATATCTCAGAAAATTTTGTTAAGTACTTTGAAAATATTCTAATATATTTGAAATATACACAATATAGAAATTAGAAATGATTCAAGTCTTGACACAAATCACCATTTTGTTTTTTCATATTTCTTTTTTTATAATTATCTAGAATATTCATTTGTTTGTTCACTTGTGCATATGTATATAATTCCATTGTTTATTTGAAAACATTCTAACAAATATATGAAATATATTTGATATCTACTCAATATTCATGATTATTTTTAAATAAATCTTAGAATACAAATATGTTTGATATGTATAATATCGAATATATTTCATTGTTTATTTGATGTATATATCCCAAGTATTATGATATATATGCACCTCTAATTAGGTATTGATATTCCGTTGCTCTGATATGTATGTCTTTATACCTTGGAACATTAGTTTAGATGTTTGGCAAATTATTCAAGAGCAATATATATGATATTAAACGTATTTTTAGATATATATATACTAGTAAAATGATTTTATACATATATAGATTTCATGGTTATTTTTTAAATATATGTTAGAACATTTGCCTTAGATGTTTACAAATATTTAAAACAATATATAAAATATACTAATAAGATTGGAAACGAATATATGTAAATCATAGTATAGTATATATATATATATCACCATTATATATTAAAAACCATCCTATATATCGAAAATGAAAAATCATCATACAAAGTATAATTCAAAAAACCCTATATGACATATATATCATAAAACATATATAAAATTACATATAATTATATATATATATCTCTAAATACACCTCGTATATATCACCGTCGATCGTCAGCTCATCCAGAATCCCACGCCAAATGGTTCATCGACATTGGATCTACTTACTCCACGTCGGATTTGCTTGCGCTATGCAAAAAAATCACCCCACGCCAAGACTCCTAGCCCCGACGCTAGAAAAAATGCCAGCCGCACCAGTCTGCTCACCCACATCAGCAAGATGAGTCAGATCTGCCTTTGTTGTCCTGCATTGGAAGATTTGCTCTACACAACGGGATTTGAGGAAGAGTGACGACAGCTGTTTTAATGCCTAAACAGAGAGGGAGGCGACGATTGGATCTTGTCAGGCGCATCGTCAATAGTGGCAAGGTGGACGGAGGAGGGACGGCGACGATGGAGTGAGATGAGATGAGGAGAGTAGAGTCTGAGAGAGAAATTAAAGAAAGACGAAGTGTGAGCTGGATAATGAAAGATAGGAGGGAAAATGAAATTCTTTATAAAGAAATCATTTATGTGAGGTGTGGGGTGGATATTGAACAAGTTTTATCCTTCTTTTGCATTTTTTATTTTCTTTAATTATTTAGGAGGGTTAAATTGTAAAGAGTCACTTACTTTATTGAAAATATTGAAGTCTCATTATAGAATGGAGCATGGACAACTCGAAAAATCGATATGAATGATCCGAAACTAGTCGAGAAGATCGGAACGTTAGAGGTCGGTTTTTGTTTATTAC